>NC_143551.1:61340303-61643333 GCF_054136105.1 Typopeltis vanoorti
ATATACTATATCTGCTTAAGCCAACTTAGCACTTAAATATACAACAGCTTACAAACTTTTATGACCAGGATTGACATTAATAAAAAAAAAATATATCAATATGGTTCATTCTCACACCTCATATTTATTACAAAATAGTGTATATAGTGTATTTAAATACAGTTAAAAATAAGAATTTGCTTTATTTCTCACCATTGACATCAACTATATTGGCATTTTTCTGTTGAAGCACAACATAGAACTCTCGCCTATCTGACAATTTTCCTATTACCCAGCAATCATTAAGGGTTTTTCCAATCACTTCACCGGTATCATTCAGCCTAAATGACATCAATACAATTTACATGATCATACAAGAATTAAATTGATCTGTATAAAATTTAACCAAACCAGAAATAAATTCAGTTTGCTTGGATATGAATATTATCATATCAAAAACTTAATCCGTTTTATAAACTTGAGTATTTTTTTTTGATTCAACAACAACCACAAAAAAAAAAAAAAAAAAAAAGAGTTACTTCCAATGATTTGCCACAACACCAGAAATAGATGCCTTCATTTATATCTCAATTTTATAATAAAGCTTGTGATTCTTAATAAAACCAGTAAGTAATCTTGTAAAATTTACAAACCTTAAAATTAATATAATGCTACTACTAGAAACTGCCTGGCAGTCACAGACTCAGAGGGATGTCATATATCTAGCTGTCATACCTTTCTTGAATTCATTCATTCACACTACTTGCACTAACCCCATCTAAAGACAAGCCCATTCCAATCATATACTGCTCCATGATTGAAAACTCAAGCTCTCACCAACTTTTCTTGAATGCATTCATTCTCAACTTCCATATATGCCCTTTAATTTTAAAAATGAAAAATTCCATCTACTGGTATCCTATATAAACTTTCAAAAGTGTAGGTTTATATCACATCATTCCCTCTTTCTTCTGGTTGCTAGTGTCTGCAATAATAAATTCTTAATCTGTTCTCATTATCTACATTCAACAGTCCCGATATCATCTATTAACACTCTCCTTTACACCCTCTCTGCTATATCTGCATCACCACAGAGGCCAGAAGATGATCTGCTCCCAATAGTCTAGGTGAGGCTGTATCAAGGCCAAATGACTTCTTTGCCAATGTATGTCAATACTTTTTCAGTATTGCAATTATATGGCTCCTGAACTTCCATCTACCAAAATTTAAAGATTCCTATCCTGATGAGTTTCTTTTAGCATAATCCAAACAATATATCAATACCAAAGTCAGAACATTTACTAACATTCAACTAACAACTTCTCACACAATTCCAGCCTATTCGAATCATTCGGCAAGCGTGCATGTCAATCACATTCCCGATTACCTTGACTATCTTTACATCATTAGCAGAACTGTCCATCAAATTCTTCCTAATGTTATTAATGCAAAGAGAGGATGTAAAAATAATCATAACTGACAATTATGAATCTTTTTACAGTTGTTTCTATATTCTAATATAATCATTAGTTTGGGATTCATGACACATATATCAGCACTTGCAATGTGCCCGTTATTGATATTATTATTGTAAAAATGAAATGTAAAGCATTTGAAATTGATTACTTACTAGATTCTGATGGTTATGTTACTTTCAAATATTTTCTTTATTGTAATTTAAAATTAAGTATGGAGGTATTTGTGATGGTTTGTTTAGACATTCTGTTTACACTAACGTAGACGTGTCAGTCATTATACATAACTTCTCGCTTGCCATTTACATGGAGTGCATGCTTGCCGAGGAGTTTGATGGGTGATTGACAACTGACAGAGAGAGCATTCGGTATCAGGGTAATGAGGAAAACAAATAGAGAGCTAATGGAAATTTGAGAACGGAAGTTTTAAGTTTTACGTGACAGATGGGAGAATATTAATAGAAGATTCCGAAAAGGAATCATAGAACTGTGAGTCTTTAAACTGGAGGAGTTGAGACTGTAGACAAGTATTTAGTAAATAAAAGATATTGCAGCCCATGTTCTAATTGATGTTTGAGGAAATACTGAATGGAAACTTTCAACTTCTGTCTTAAGGACACCAGATTACTATGGAAAAAGCAACTGGTGAAATTTGAAACTGTAGAGCTCTTCATGTAGACTTAACATGAAGAGCTCAACTTAGATATGTTGTTTATGAAGTAGTAGAATTAACTTCTTTCTCTGGTACAAAAATTAGTAAACTGCGCATCAAATTGAACTGCATAAGGTAAGAATATTATACTTCAGTGAGACAGGAGGAATAATATTGTATGCTACATAAGGGAGATAAAAAAAAGGATCCCATGGAAAAGAAGAAAATTTTATATTTTCAGAAAGGGCCTAACAAAGAAACTGACTCTGATGAAAATTTTTGCTGTTGTGAAAACAAGGTGTTTAGTCTGGTAGATGTGATTTTAACTATATGTGAAACAATCCAATAATAGAATGAGTCAGAGAATGAATAATTTTAATATTTTTGGATAAAAAAATCTCTAAACTGTAGATTTATTTTAGAAGGCCTTGGATCCAGTTATTTTTGTAGTTATGTAATTTTATTTAAAGTATATATATTTTTTTTTTATCTGGTCTTGAATCAGTGTTCTGGATTCTAAAAGAAATAGTTAAGTCGACTGCACGATTGTTTATATCTCTGTTAAAGAGATTTTTACTCCAAGTGTTTATTTATTAATAAGGGTTCAACTCCAATTTGGTGCAATAACTTAAGAGATGATATTTTGCCTCTTGATAAGGCCTCACTTGGACTATTGTGCGCAGGTCTGGTCTCCTGGGTTCCATTGTAATTCTGATATACTGGAGAGAGCACAAAGGAGAGTGTTGAAAATATCAGGATTGTGGAATATTGATTATGAAGACAGATTGAGAATTTGTAGACTGCATGTGGTCAGAACTTGCTAGTAGTAGTAGTACCCAAGGCAAAGTTATTCAAATTAAGTGGATATTGAATCCAACATTACTTCAAAGCCGAGTAGAGAAACTACAAGAGTTTCGTGCCGAATATAGAAACTATAAAAGTTTCGGCGGATCCAAGCATAAGCAAACCTTTCATGACAGGGGCAACTCGTAGTAAAGGTGGAGTAAGATCTGATCACTATCCTTAGTATTTCCCATAATGTAAAACACATCTCCTAGCAGTCATGTTATGATGTTATACATTATGGGGGGGGGGGGGGTCACTACCCAGACCAGTTTCGACCTTTTTTGAGGTCTCGTCAGTGAGAGCCAGATCCAGAATGTAAATAATCAGGTTGAAGTGATGCAGAACTTATACTTTACCATACGAGTTGCCAAAAAAGGTGTCACATCACAAAAGGCACCAAGAATTACTGGAGAAAAAAAAAAAAAAAAAAAAAAAAAAACAGCCAAAAGGCTTCACTTTGGCGATGCAAAATTATTCAAATTACATGGATATTGCAATATCCACTTAATTTGAATAATTTTGCATCACCAAAGTGAAGCCTTTTGGCTCTTCTTTTTTTTCAGTAATCCAAGGCAAAGTTTTCATAAATCCTCTGAATACCTAGCAACAAGCAGCTTCAAGAAACTCCCAAATGAAATAAAATCAATGACCTCAGAATATGCATTCAGAAAAAAAGATTGAGAAACTACCTCATGGGACTAAATAATGTGGACCTTTATTTTAAACGTATACTATAAGAGATCATTATAACTTACATATCATGTCCAATTACGAGATGTTACGTGAGTCCTCATAGCCAGTCACTGGATTTTGCAGTGACTGTATCACGCAAATTTCCTAGTAACCAGTATGGCTACGGCCCTTGGTTGCACATAAAAAAAATTGTAAAAACTCACTAACTAACATTTTTATAGCCTATGAAACTATTTGATAATGTATTTTACTCTATTTCAATATATAAGGAAAATATTTTTATTTGTCTATAACAAAATAATCAGGACAAAATAAATGTAAAAACCAACAGAAAGTGCGATAGTAATATTTGAATTGTATATTTATAAATATCATGTATATGTGATGAGAATAATAAACTGTCATTGTCAATATCATAGCATGCCCCCTGATCTCTTCTAACTTGCCTATTCTTCCTAAAAATACTATCTTTTTCACTCAATACCACTTAGTATATCTGCATCTGAGAGCCATATTTCACTAATGCCTACAATCTGAAGCTACAATGTATTCACCAAGACAATAAACTTTGTTCCAAATACTCCCGGTTTGTGTATACTTCTATAGAATAAATAACCAAGTTGGAAAACCTGCAGATCTCTATTTGTATCTAAGGCCTCATCTATGCATTCCTAAACAGATGTCAGAACCAGGCATGCACAGAATCTCATCTTTTCATTATGATCAATTCCATGATTATGCACATTCATATCATTAACACAACTGCAACAACTAAGTTGCTCTTAGGCATAAAGTAGCACTGCTAATCTATACCTAAGAGCAACTTAGGCATAGATTAGCAGTGATATATTACTTTTTTCAATTCATTTTTCTCCAGACTCCTGATACCAAGTACATTCAAATGTAGATCATCCCTCATATAAATACATTTTTCCTTTAAACTCACCCCACAACCAAAGACTCAAGCATTTCCTTCTACAGAACCTATGCATAGAATCATTTGCCATCATAATTCAGTACCATCATATCTTGTTAATATACTACTGATTTTCATTGTCTCACATATCATATTCATTCAGCAATCCTTTCATGACCTATAAATAAATATGTTATTATGATTATCATGTGACACCACCAAGTCCTTGGACACCAAGTAGTCCAAGGACTTGTCACAGGAGGACTGACCCTCTACTCCACTCTACTACACTACACAAGTTTCACTGTCTCCCCTACTAAATTCTCCCACTACAATCTCATATGAAGATAGGATTTTTTTCTTTGGAAACTCAAGTTTTTCATCCCACATACAGGCAAATACATCATGAGAACATGCAATTTACAGACAAAAAATACTGTTGTTGTTGGTGATGGCATTGATAGTAGTTGCATGTAGTGGAAGAATTAAGTAGTAGGAGAGATGAGATGTGTGTGTCAGAGTGGAGTGCCCTTCAGTGATGAGCCCTTGGAGGTGTCACATAATAATGATAAATATATATTTATTTAGAGTGGTGTTTCACGAAGTGTAGTATATGCACTTTTATTTTTTATTACTTTTTTTCTTGCATACATGTACAGACATGTACCCTGAGGAGGTGTACAGAATACTATGATAGTAATGATGTAACTTTATCATCTAGTACTAACTTCCTATTGACAATTTTCTGCTAAAATAATGTTATCTGTCAAGACTCCAATATTAACATATATTTTGGTTACCATCTGAGGTTAGCTCTGCTCACAAACTCCAGCATGCTAACCATATCAAGTTCCTTCCTGCCTTCTTAATATATTTTTATTTTTAATATACTGCCATTTATTAACTCCTCTTATCTTTCTCAGAACCCTGTGGTCTCCAGTCTTTGATCAAGTGTTTTATTTCTAACCCAGCTCTAAGATGCATAAGTTAAAATGGGTTTGAACACTATCTTGTATACAACTAGTTTAGTGTTTTGACTAATTGATCTCTCTCTTACTTCATATAAATTTATTCAGCTTCCTATCATACAAGCTTTGCTAATTCTGCTAAATATGTATCTATTTCCAAATTTAATTTCACATCTTCACTAAAAATTGTGCGTAAATAGCTGAAATGTTTTACTTGTTCTATTTTTCCACTCAGGATGCAGCTAATGTTTTTAATGTTTCTTCCTATTTTCAATGTCTTTGTCTTTTTACTGCTGATTTTCATACTAAATTTATTACAGCTGTTATTCAATGTAGTCAGGGAATCGAATCCTGCACACTGGTAATGGATTTAGAGAGATTAACACCTCCAATTTTGATATCAGGTTTAATACCACCTTCCTTCATAATGTGATCCATATAGATACATTTCATATGGGTTGGATTTGTGCAAATAGAAAAAATGAATATATATACTAAAAGTCACAAATTTAAAGTTCAGATTGTTTCTAATCCATTGGACTGCATCCAGAGTAGCCTGGAACAGATCTGTCAATGTGTCCTTAAAACTCCGCAGTGGGCAGTCCTAAATAATATGATTGACAATTAGTTGATCAGCACCACGTGCTGGGGATTGACACAAGCCCCACTTGTACATCATAGTAGCACATCTGGCATGGCCTGTCCTCAGGCGGTTGAGTGTGCTCCATTGTCGTCTGGACAAGTCAAAACCAAGGGCCTCTGTTGTGGGGTCTGTAATGAGGAGTCCATTTTTTATTGTTGAAGTAAGCCAGCGATTCTTCCATTCAGTTTTAGGAGAATATGTATCTGTTTGCTGAGTTTTCCAGATCAGGTTGTGGGACTTCCAGAATAGGTGGTAGATTTTGGAGGTCCTTATGGATGGATAAGTTATTTCACATACATTTTATCCACTCTGTTAGTAGCAGCTTTCCTCCTTATGTCTGGTGGTATGATGTTAGAGAGTGTTAGTAGCCACTCAACAGGTGTAGACTTTATGCAACCCATGATAATTCTCATGGTATCGTTAAGCTGCACATCGACCTTGCTGACATGATGACTCGAATACGACACCAAAGCACAGTTTTCTGCACAGTGTTCTGCTGCCCATGCCCTAGTGTGCACAGTTTTCTGCTGCCCATGCCCTAGTGTGCACAGTTTTCTGCTGCCCATGCCCTAGTGTACTAGGGCATGGGCAGCAGATTTTAAAGTGTTAGCTCCTGCTCCCCAGCCCAAACACACAAGCTTCCATGATATTATTCATAGTTTTTAGCTTTTGACAAACATTTTCCAGGTGCTTCCTGAAGAGCGATCTAAGGTGACTCTGAGATATTTTGGGTTGGGGTTGTGCTCCCAAGTTTCTCCTTTGAATGAGATCTTCAGCCATTTATCAACTTGATGATTGTTCAAGTGAAACGTGCAAACTTCAGTTTTAGAGGGATTTGGGTAGGGACGTCATTTGATGTAATAGTTGTACAGAACTTCACGGTCAGAACTGAGCACAGTCTTGGCCTCTTTCAGGTGTTTAGTCTGAGTTCCCAACACCAGATCATCTGCATATGCAAACTTTCAGGAGGAGGTTTGTGACATATCACTCTCTCTCCTTCAATCTTTTGATTCTGGCCACTGCTGGATGAAGGTCTTCCCCCCATGATTTTCCAGATCGCATGGTTTTCTGCCTCTCCTATCCATCTCACCTCTTCACCTTCTTCTTGGTCTTGCTTCATCCATTGGTCTTCACTCTGTTGTTTTTCTAGTCCATCTCCCATCACTGCATCTGGCAATATTGCCAGCCGCCCATCTCCACTTAGCCTGTTTAATGTATTTTACAATGTTCGTGACATTGTAAAATACATTACAGGCATGTCACTAATGTATAAATTAAAGAGGAGCTGAGCTAGCACAGAGCCCTGTGGTAGTCCATTTTTTAGTACTTTAAAGGGACTATTTTTACCATTCAATTGTACCTTTAGAATGTTAATCATCACTGGATCTTGTACTACAGTTGCAAATTTCAGTATGTGTCCATTCACCCAAACTGTGTTGTATGCAGTGGACAGATCTATGAATGCTACTAAGGTTTTAAGGCCTTTTTGAAAACCAGCTTCTATATGTGTAGTAAGGGCAAGTACTTGATTGCAGCAGCTGCAAGTCTCTCTGAATCCAGATTGTTCATTTGGTACTATGGCATTAATCAATGGGTAAATTCGATTATAGAGTAATCATTCAAAAAGTTTATAGGGAATACTTAGTAAAGATATTGGTCAATAATTTGCTGCATCAGTATGGTTATAGCCACATAACCGTACTGATGCAGTACGGTTATATGGCTATAACTTTGCACCTCAGGAATTCCTTTGGGATGTTCCCACTTTCTAGAATTTTACAGAAAAACTGCAAAAGCCACTTATGAGCATTATTTCCATCCAAATTTGTAGCTCCAAATTTGTATTATCCTTAGGGTGAATTCAGTTTCCCTTATTTTTTGGTCAGTTTTGGAAAACTTTTTCGAAAAGGTCTGCTTTGTTTCTTCCTGTTCCAGTTTCCTTTCAATTTGCACATATTAGCTGGGAGGTCAAAAAAAAAAAAAAAAAAAAAAAAAAAAAGAGAGACAGGTTCGGCTCCCAAGTCATGAAAGTTTAGCTGCCAAAGACGTTGCCCAGGTGCACCACAAGGAGGTATTTTGTGACAATTCAGCACCCATCCTAATAGATGATGAATAACAGTGGAGATACTGAACACCATTGTCTCACACCTGATTTAATATTAAAACCACCTCCTGTACCTCTTACAATTCTAACTGCTGACTTGCATTTCATATATAATATCCCATTTACAGAGTCCAACTGTAGCATTTTGAACAGCTTTTCTTTTGCCACCTTTGTCATATGCCTTTTCCAGATCTACAAAAGTCAAATACAGATCCTTAGTTCCCATGTTATCTGAACTATTTTTTTTAAATGAAAATCTGATCCTGATATTTGGCCTGAATTCAGCTTGTTCTTCAAGCTTCCCTTCTACAATTTTTTAGCTCTTTCTTGAATATATTTACATAAATCTTACCAGGCATTTAGTATTGAATTATTCTGTAATTCTCACATTATTTTATTTCCACACGTTCTTCTTCTTTCATTTTTTTTTTTTTTTTTTTTTTACAGATGGATACTATTGAGAACTGTACTCCATCATCCAGAATTTGATCCTCTGACCAAGCCCCAAGCCTTCTGATTTATACAATGTAGCTACTGTAAAACTTTTATACCTACATATTTGAGCATTTTTAATTGAATATTATTATTATGACATGGATCTCCATGGAGTCATAACTCATCGTGGAAGACCTGCAATAACAATTATTCTCACAATACTTATCATACCACTCCTTCAACTTATTTTGAGGCACTCAAAACTACCTCTGGCAATCCATTCCACTCATTCACCTCTTCAAGCAAAGAACCTAGTCCACACACACCCTTACTAACACACTCTTACACAACAATTTCCAGTTGTGACCCCCCCCACACACTCCTCATGTACTGAAAAATTTCTTCTTTGTCAATCCCATACAATCTCTTTAGTAACTTATCATTTTCTATCATTTCTTCTGATGTCAATAAACTCTGCAATCCGCACACCTTCAATCTATCCTCATAGGGAGCATTCCACAGACCTGTCATCAGCTTGATCGCCAAGGAATCCAGGTGACCAAATCTGTGCACAGTAGTCAACATGTGCCAAATCACAGCCTTATAAAGAGGGATAATAACCTCCCTGACTATCTTTACTTGTCAATGTATTCAACATCCAAGTAATCCTCTGAGCTATTTTGCTAACTTTTGCAATATGTCCTCTGAACTTCAAATCTCTATCCACTATCATCCACAGATCACTTCTTCAATTTCATTTAATTTAGTACCATCAACATGATACAAAGTATGTAATCTTTTCATCTCAAAGTGATGAAAAGATTACATATTTTCCTTACATTTTGCAACATTAAATTGACAACCATTGTTCTTGCCTACATTGTCAATTTATTTAAAATCTTGCAGGATATCTACATCACCTCTATTAACTGCTGCTCTTCCCAGTTTTGCATCATCAGAAAATAACAGAATACCCCCCCCCCCCCCTTAAATCTTCTGCTATGTCATTAATATACAAATTAAAGTACTGGCTGCAGTCAGAGCTCTGGGGCACACCACTAGTCACAATTAGCTTTCTTACACTTTATTTTGTATTCTCTAAGAGCACAAGCTGACTTACCAGGAATTTTTGATATACTTTCTTCTTTTCTTTGACTGCCTCTTTAACTTCCTGAGTCCACCATGGAGTTCAGATTTTCAATTCTTGCCGACAACCTCACCACATGACTCTCAGGCTGAATCAGTTGGTTTTCTTCAGGTTTGCCAATGAATCTCCATGATTTGCTTCTTGTTTTCAAACTTCAATGTCTTCTTGAATAGCATTTGCATATTTGAAATATTAGTCTAAAATTTCAACCAAAGTTGAAAGCTGCTTAACTTTGATTCATTTTAAAACTTTTTTACACTCTTCCTTTTCAATATGAAATTAAATTTTATCCTGCTCAATACTAGATGGTGATTACTTCCTCTGTACACTCTTGTGTCTTGAACCAGCATGAAGATATCACTATCACTGGTGACATAGTTAATAAGACTATTTCTTGCATCTTCTCTCTCCATACAAATTTGTGCACATTTTGATGTTGGAACCTGGTTTTAGTAATAAACTAGTCCAAGTTCTGAACAAAAATCCAGCAGGTACTAACCATTATTATTAGCTTTGCTCTTTTTTCCGAATTTTACCAGACATGTAGAAATGTTTTGGAAATCATTTCTTACTCTGCTGTTTGATCTCCAACTTTCCAACTTTCCCTTTTTTGTTGTGCCAGCTGCCTTTTCTAATGTCTCGAAAAAATTCCTCTTCCTTCTTTCTTGCAGAACCTTCAGTGCAATTATTGGCACAAGTCAGTCTCACTGTCTAGTTCTCCCACTGTGTTATTTGCCCACATCACTCTACTTGATATGGTATGCCATTCAAGAAGATTATCCTCAATATTTAGTGTTGAATACTTACTATAGCTGTTATTCCTTTTCCCCTTATTGTTATTGAATGAATATAACATCTCGTATTTACTGCTTAGAAAGATCTCACCTATTTATGTTCTTGTTTCTGGAAGACCTAAAACAAGGCAAAAACAGGTGAGATCTTTCTAAGTAGCAAATACAAGATGTTATATTCAGTCAATAACAATAAGGTTTTGTTGAACAGGTAACACACCAGCTGGCATAAAATTCTGTCATATTTAACTATCACTGCACATTATGGTTTAAGCCACTAAGAATAGAATTTCTTTGGCTAAATCCCAAATTGCCAGCCCATCCTCATTCATTCAGTATCCAGGTAGATGCCTACTAATGGGTGCAGCATGAGGTGAGGACTGGACATTAGGTCTGAAACCATCGTCAATTCGCTGCATTCCTCAAAGGACTATGATTCAATCTCCTCCCAGTTATCTTGCTTTGACCCTTAAGTTAGGCTTTAATACATCATCATCAAATTCCTGACATGTACCCTCAAGGGGTGTACAGGATATGATAGTACTACATGAAAAATTTACATCATTACTAACTTCCTATTTACAATTTTCCTCCAAATCAGTCTGTTACTTGTCAAGACTCCAACATTATCAAATCTTATATTTCTGTCATCTAAGGCACTTTGTACCGTATCAATCCACCTATACTTGATCTTCCTCTGGGTCGTTTTCCTGCCAACCTGGCAGAGAACACTTGTTTTGCTAATCGTTCCTCGCCCATCCTGTTTAAGTGACCATACCACCTGAGATTAGCTATGCTAACGCATTCTTGGATGCTGACAATGTCAAGTTCATTCCTAATATCCTCGTTTTTAATATGATATTGCCATTGATGCCATCTGTTCATGCCCCTAATCTTTCTCAGGACTCTCATATCTGTGGTCTCTAGTCTTAGGTCAAGTGTTTTACTTCTGACCCAGCTCTCAGATCCATAGGTTAAAACTGGTTTGAACACTTTCTTGTATACAGCTAATTTAGTGTTCCGAATAATTTCTCTCTTATTCCATATGAATTTATTCAATTGACTGCCTACCATACCAGCTTTGTTGATTCTGTTGTCTATTTCCATATTTAATTTACCATCTTAACTAAAAATCGTGCCTAAGTAGCTGAAATGTTTTACATGTTCCACAGGTTCTCCATTCACAACACAGTTGACATTTTCAACAATTCTACCTATTTTCATTGTCTTTGTCTTTTTAATGTTGACCTTCATAGCATATCTATCACAACAGTTATTCAGTTTAGTCAGATAATCTTGCAAACTTGTCGCGGATTTATTTAGAAGTATAACATCGTCCGCATAAAGCAAAGAGCTGACATTAACATCTCCAATTCTGATATCGTGTTTAATACAACTTTCCTTCATAATGTGATCCATATAGATAATGAATAAAGAGGAGATAAAATGTACATCCTTGTCTGACACCAGATTTAACATTAACCACCTTACTGGCCATTATGGATCAAATACGTATCCTCATATGCTACTTATCCATCATATATTTCAATGTAATATCAATGGTATTACAATTTTAATATGCCCTTCGCATCCATGATAACCTTGACGTCTATAGACATATTGGCCAGTAGCGTGGTTAAACCATTTTCCTGTACTTTCTTCAATTCAAACTGCTGACTTACAACTCAAATAAAGACTAACTATTGCATGATATAATGCCCCATTGACACCATATAACTGTAGCGTATTGAATAGCTTCTCTCTTGGCACCTTGTCATATGCCTTTTCCAGATCGACAAAACTTAAATACAGATCTTTGTTATATTCCCATGATTTCTCAACTATTTGTCGTAAAGTGAAGATCTGATCCTGACAGCCTCTATTTGGTCTGAATCTAGCTTGTTCTACACCAAGCTTCTCTTCCACAATTCTTCTCAACCGTTTCTCAAGTATACTTGCATAGATCTTGCCAGGAACACTCAGTAGGGAAATACCTCTGTAATTCTCACATTCAGTTTTATTTCCCCTTTTTATATTTATATATATATATATATATATATATATATATATATATGGGTACTATTAGAGCTCTACTGCAATCATCGGGAATTCGTCCCTCTGTCCACACTTTCTGAACTATGCAGTGCAGCCACTGTAAGACTGTTATACCACCATACTTCAGCATTTCTGGTTGAATATCATCTACTCCTGATGCCTTTCCACATTTCAAGCCTTTGATGGCTTTTTCTACTTCAAATATGGATATGTATTCCTGACTGTATGCCTGTTGAGTGTTTTTTTACCACTGTGCTATCACTGTTTGTTTCATTTAGCAATTTTTCAAAGTAATTACTCCATACTTCAAGGATATCTTTTTCTCCCATTTTCATTTCACCTTTATCATCTCTATATCCTTTTACAGCACTCTTTCCTCCATTTCTGAGCTTCTGCAACAATCTCCAGAATATCTTGCCACCTTTTTGATATTTATTTTCTATGTTCTTGCCAAAGTCCTTCCATGACTTTTGTTTAGCTAGTTTTACACAGTGTTTCGCTTTCTTACATTTGTCTCTGTGTTCTCTAAGAGCACAAGCTGACTTATTTGCCAGGAGCACTTGATATGCTTTCTTCTTTTCCTTTACTGCCTCTTTAACTTCCTGTGTCCACTTATGCAGTTCTGATTTTTCTATCCTTGCAGACAACCTCACCACACGCCTCTCTGGCTGAATCAATCAGGGTTTTCTTCAAGGCTGGCCACTGAATCTCCAAGGTTTGGTTCCTGTTCTCAAACTCTTTCATATTTTCTTCAGTAATCTTTGTGTATTTTAGCGTACAGTTCACATCTGAGAGCTGCTCAACTTTTATTCACTTTTAAACTTTCTTAAATGTTATTCTTTTCGATATGAAATTCAATTTTATCCTGCTCAAGACTAAATAGTGATTATTACATCCAATTTCAAATCCTCTGGACACTCTGGTGTCCTGCACCAGGGAGAAAACATCACTATCAACAATAACATAGTCAGTGAGACTTTTCTTATTCCTTGCTTCTTCTTTTCATGTGAATTTGTGCACATTTTTATGTTGGAACATAGTGTTAGTAATAACCAGTTCATGTCCTGAGCACAAATCCAACAGGTATTTGCCATTATTATTAGCTTTGCTCCTTTCTCCAAATTTTCCCAAAATATTTTTGTATGTCTGACAATCATTTCCTACTCTGCTATTTAGATCCCCAACAAGGACCAACTTTTTCTTTTTCATTGTGTCAGGTGCTTTTTCTAAAGCATCAAAAAATTCCTCCACTTCTACCTTAGTAGAACCTTCTGTGTTACCATAGGTGCAAATAAGTCTCATTGTCCAATTCCCCATTCTGATGTTAGCCCACATCACTGTACTTGAGACTGCCTGCCATTTAAGAAGATCAGCCTTGTATTTGTTTTAATACATTTGGTATGAAAATCGGAAATAAAAAGACAAAAGTTGTGAAAGGCAGGAACATTGAAAACATGAGATAATTCCTGAATGGGAAACATAAATGTTTTACTGTTTATTAGTGAAGATGACAAATTAAATATGAAAATGGACAACAGAATTAGTTGTCCAATTCCATATCAGTTGATATACAAAAGACAGCATTAAAACCATGTTGATTCACAGGTCTAAGAGTTGGGTAAGAAATAAAACTTGATCAAAGACAGGAAACCACATACTGTGGTCTTAAAAAAATTAGAAACAGAACATGTGGAATCAATGTCAAAATCATATTAAAAATGAGGACATCAAGAAGAAACTTGATATTGGATAGCATTCAGGAATGGGTGAACAAAGCTAATCTAGCTGATATGATCAGTTAAACAGAATAGGAGATGAAGGATACGAAAAACAGGTGTTTGATGGCAGGTAAACAGTCTCAAGAGAAAATGAAGACGTAATGGATTGGATGCAGTTAGAAGTGCTTTGAAAATTGAAATGTAAGATACGACTATACTGAAGTCCTGGAAGATAACAGACAAAATAACTATCAATAGGAAGTTAGTAATATTGTAAATTTTTCATGTAACGCCATCATAGTATATCCTGTAGATCCCCCCTGCCCTTGAGGTTACATTTAGGAATTCAATGTGTGTAGGATTCATACATATTCATATAAAACATCTTGAAGTAGTAGATTAACTATAGAGCTGCTGCTGTAACACACGTATCTATGCTAGGAAGATATATTTACTCCAAAAGAATATTATTTTATTTCATTTTAAATGGTTACTAATTATTTGATTTTTGTTATCTGTTGATTTTCTGATATCAGGTATCAGCATCATCATCAAATTCATGGTATGTACCCTCAAGGGGTGTACAGGATATGATATACTACATGAAAAAAAACTTATATCATTACTAACTTCCTATCTACAATTTTCCTCCAAATCAATCTGTTACCTGTCAAGACTCAAAATTTCTTATATTAGATTTTATATTCTATCTTCTAAGGCACTTTTTACTGTATCAATCGGCCTATATCCTGGTCTTTCATGGGGTCTTTTTCCAGACAACCTGGCAGAGAACACTTGTCTGTTAATCATTCTTTCCCATTCTGTTTAAGTGACCATACTACCTAAGATTAGCTCTGTTAACACATTCCTGGGTGCTAACAATGTTAAGTTCTTACTTAATATCCTTGTTTTTAATATGATATTGCCACTGATACCATCGGTTCACCCCCTCTAATCATTCTCAGGACACTCATATCTGTAGTCTTTAGTCAAGCGTCCTTTCTAACCCAGCTTTCAGATCAGTAAGTTTAAATTGGTTTGAACACTGTCTGTATACAGCTAATTTAGTGTTTTGACAAATTTCTCTCTTATTCCATATAAATTCGTTTAGTTGACTTCCTACCATGCCAGCTTTGATTCTGTTGTATATTTCCATATTTAATTTACAATCTTCACTAAAAATTGTGCCTAATTATCTGAAATGTTTTTCTTGTTCTATAGGTTCTCCATTCACAATGCAGTTGATATTTTCAATGTTTCTGCCTAGTTATTGCTGATTTTCATACCAAATATATTACAAGACTTATTCAATTTAGTCAGGGAATCTTGCAGACTTGTAGCAGATTTATTTAGAAGTACAATATCATCTGCAAAGAGTAAAGACTGAGATTAACATCTCCAATTTTGATATCAGGTTTAATACCACTTTCCTTCATAATGTAAACCATATAGATAATAAATAACAGAGAGGATAATGTACATCATTGTCTCAGACCAGATTTGACATAAAACCATCTTCCTTCAATTCTAACTGCTGACTTACAACTCAAGTAAAGATTAAGTATTGCTTGATATAATGCTCCATTGACATGATACAACTGTAGCACTTCGAACAGCTTCTCTCTTGGCACCCTGTCATACGGCTTTTCCAGATCTACAACACTTAAATACAGATCTTTCTTATATTCCCATGATTTCTCAACTATTTGTCGTAAAGTGAAGATCTGATCCTGACAACCTCTATTTTGGCCTGAATCTGGCTTGTTCTTCACCAAGCTTTTCTTCCACAATTCTTCTCAACCGTTTCTCAAGTATATTTGCATATATCTTACCAGGAACACTCAGTAGAGAAATACCTCTGTAATTCTCACATTCAGTTTTATTTCCCTTTTTATATATGGGTACTATGAGAGCTCTACTCCAATCATTGGGAATTCATCCCTCTGTCCAGGCATTCTGAACTATGCAGTGCAGCCACTGTAAGACTTTTATACCACCGTACTTCAGCATTTCTGGTCGAATATCGTCTACTCCTGCTGCCTTTCCACATTTCAAGCCTTTGATAGCTTTTTCTACTTCAAGTATGGATATGTATTCATGACTGCATGCCTGGTCAGTGTTTTTTACCACCGTGCTTTTTACCATTGACACCATATAACTGTAGCGTATTGAATAGCTTCTCTCTCTCTCTCTCTTGGCACCTTGTCATATGCCTTTTCCAATTCAACAAAACTTAAATACAGATCTCTGTTATATTCCCATGCTTTCTCAACTATTTGTTTGAAAGTGAAAATTTGATCCTGACAGCCTCTATTTGGCCTAAATCCAGCTTGTTCTTCACCAAGCTTCCCTTCCACAATTCTTCTCAACCGTTTCTCAAGTGTACTTGCATAAATCTTATCAGGAACAGCACTCAGTAGAGAAATACCTCTGTAATTCTCGCATTCAGTTTTATTTCCCTTTTTTTTATATATGGGTACTATGAGAGCTCTACTCCAATCATTTGGAATTCGTTCCTCTGAACTATGCAGTGCAGCCACTGTAAGACTTTTATACCTCCATACTTGAGCATTTCTGGTCAAATATCATCTACTCCTGCTGCCTTTCCACATTTCAGGCCTTTGATGACTTTTAATACTTCAAGTATGGATATGTATTCCTGACTGCATCCTTGTTGAATTTTTTTGCCACTAAGCTGTTAATAATCGTTTCATTTAGCAACTTTTTGAAGTAATTACTCCATACTTCAAAGGATATCTTTTCTTCAGTTTTCATGTCATCTTTATCATCTCTAATTCCTTTTACAGCACTCTTTCCTCCATTTATAACTTATTCAACAACTCCAGAATATCTTGCCATCTTCTTAATATTTATTTTCTATGTTCTTACCAAAGTCTTTCCATGACTTTTGTTTAGCTAATTTTACACAGTGTTTAGCTTTCTTACATTTGTCTCTGTATTCTCAAAGAGCACAATCTAACTTATTTGGCAGGAAATTTTGATATGCTTTCTTCTTTTCCTTCACTGCCTCTTTAACTTCCTGTGTCCACCATGGAGTTCAGTTTTTTTCCTATCCTTGCAAACAATCTCACCACATGCCTCTCTGGTTGAATCAGTCAATGTTTTCTTCAGGTCTTCCCACTGAATCTCCAAGATTTGTTTCCTGTTCTCAAACTCTCATTTTTTTATTCAATAATGTTTGTGTATTTTAGTCTATAGTTCATATCTGAGAGCTGCTCAACTTTTATTCACTTTAAAACTTTCTTACATGTTCTTCTTTTCAACATGAAATTCAATTTTATCCTGCTCAAGACTAAATGTTGATTACTCCCAATTTCAAATCTGTACACTCTAATGTCCTGCACCAGTGAGAAAACATCACCATCAACAATAACATAGTGAATGAGACTCTTTTTATTCCTTGCCTCTTTTCTCCATGTGAATTTTTGTGCACATTTTTATGTTGGAACATTGTGTTAATAATAACCAGTCCATGTCCTGAGCAGAAATCCAAGAGGTATTTGCCATTATTATTAGATTTGCTCTTTTGTCCGCATGGTTAACCTAGTGACTTTGCGCTTCGCAACCATATGCCTGGGGAAGGAGTGTCCCAGGTTCAATTCCAATCGAAGACGTGAGGAACTTGAGGATCTTCATCAGCCATAGCCAAGTTAGCCAGTCTTGGGCGTGGGCAGTAGGTTTTTTTCCGCCAGTTTATCTGACTTTTTCATCCCGCAAGCAGGCAAACCAGCTCTGTGAACATACGCTACTACAGTCAAAAATATATATATAACCCCCCCCACCACCACCACCACCAGTGGCAGGCTAGGTGACAGGTCGGTTGGAAGTGGTACTAACAAGAAGTCGCATAGTGAAAGAAGAAGATTAGATTAGATCTTTTATCCAAATTTTCCCAAAATATTTTTGTTTCTCAGGTATTCAGAGAATAATTAAAAAAAGTTGTGAGCAAAAGGTTATGAAGATTTGAACTACAAATTATTTTGAAACAAGGAGATTTTTTGAATGATAACCAAATTAGTTTGTCTTCAATGAAAATCAATAACAGAGTATAAAAACAAAAAGTAACTACAGCTTACTTTGACAAGTCAAGGTTTATGTCAGCCAAAAGTTTTACCACTTCTGGAGGAACTGAAGCCTGAACAAGTCTCTTCACATCTGTGTGAATAGTTGACTTCTGAGCTAAATTCATGTGATTGAAATACATGTACAGATATTTTGTTTGGGGATCTCCTGAAGTACTGAAAATAAAGTTTAAAAATTCTTCTTATATTAAGGCATTATAATTTCATTATCTTTTTGCCATATACTGATACAAATGAACAACTTTTCAAAATAATTTCAAAATTAACAAACTATCAGCACAGTAACTATATGATAATAACAAAGCATGTGGCCTGGCTAACCAGGTAGATGGAGTTCCGACTTCCACATACTTGCCATGAGTTTTTATCTCAATTTGGTATATCTGTTTGTGTACATTTTTAAGTGGTAAATGATTATCATTATCATCTGGTGTAAAACTACCACCTGCTTACTGGAGACTGCCTGAAATGGCTTGAAAAAGTACAAAGTTGATTCTAGAGCAGTGTGATACTTAGTTCACTCAAATTGCTCATGTGCTACAGATTTATAATTTCTTATAAATAAATAGGAGTTACAATTGAAATCCCATTAGGGTCGCCCATATACTTTCAAAAGTAGTAGTAGTGTCATTAGTGTTACAGTATCAAATGAATGGGATTCCTAAATTACAATTCTGACATTCAGTCGAAAGTATCAGTGGAAAGGACAGATGTTGAGAAATCCGGGAATATAATAAGCATCTCTAAGTTTTGTTGATTTCAAAAAAATCACTTGACAGAATAAATATTCAGTAAACTGTTCAAAACACTAAATCTGAACTAAATGGAACAAAATAAACCAGTGCATACTTAATTCACAAATCAAAGCAGTGTAATACAGGATTGGTACACTATACTTCTCTTTATAATCTATGAACTACATCATTAAGGAAAGTGATATTAATCCTAAGATTCGAAAGAGGACATAATATGAAGCTCAGTTCTTTATGCTAAGCAGAAGATTGTTTCTTAAATAAATCTGCACCACTTTGAGAATAAGTAAATTGAATAACTGCTGCAAAAATTTGGTATGAAAAGTCAGTATTAAAAATAGAATACATTATTCAAATTAAGGGAACATTAAATCCCACATTGTTCGGTTTTAAAACCGAATAAGAAACTCAAAGATTGGAATTAGAGAGTTTCATGCCGAATATAGTAATCTATAAAAGTATCGGTGGTTACTAGCGTGAGCTAATGCAAGTAGTCCTAGTATGTAGTACAATCTCAGGCAACTCGTTGCAAAGGTGGGGAAAGTTCTGATCGCTAATCTTGGTATTTTCCATAATATAAAAACACATTTCCTAGGAAATGTATGCTGTTATTACATTATGGTGGGAGGTGATATTAATCCTAAGATTAATATTTGAGGCTTCATCAGTGAGTAGCTAGACCAAATAGATACCAAAGGGTATAGCGAAAAGAACTTATATACTCTGCTATACAAGTTGTCAAACAGGTGCAACCATTAAGTTACTTAAATATAAAGAGCCAATAGGCTTCATTCCGGCGATATAAACATTATTCAAATTAAGGGGATATTAAATCCCACATTGTTTTAAAACCGAATAAGAAACTCAAAGATTGGAATCAGAGAGTTTCATGCCGAATATAGTAAACTATAAAAGTATTGGCGGTTACTAGCGTGAGCTAATGCAAGTAGTCCTAGTATGTAGTACAATCTCAGGCAACTCGTTGCAAAGGTAGCAGAGTATATAAGTTCTTTTCGTTATACCCTTTGGTATCTATTTGGTCTAGCTACTCGCTGATGAAGCCTCAAAAAAAGGCTGAAACCAGTCTGGGTAGTGACCTCCCACCATAATGTAATAACAGCATACATTTCCTAGGAAATGTGTTTTTACATTATGGAAAATACCAAGATTAGGGATCAGAACTTTCCCTACCTTTGCAACGAGTTGCCTGAGATTGTACTACATACTAGGACTACTTGCATTAGCTCACGCTAGTAACCGCCGATACTTTTATAGTTTATATATTCAGCATGAAACTCTCTGATTCCAATCTTTAAGTTTTTATTCGGTTTTAAAACAATGTGGGATTTAATATCCCCTTAATTTGAATAATGTTTATATCGCCGAAATGAAGCCTATTGGCTCTTTATATTTAAGTAGAATAACATGAAAATTAAGCAAGAACACAAAAAAAACTACAAGTTTCACTGTGTTCTTAATAGTGAACCTATACAAAAGTAAAATATTTCAGCTACTTGGGCAATTTTTTTGTAAGATGTTAAACAAGGCAAGAGATAATGGTAAGCAAGACTAATATCGTGAACAGCCAGATGACTACATTTACATGGAGTAAAGAAATCAGCCAGAACACAAAATAAACAAAACAGATAATTCAACTCAATTCTAATTTGTGGATCTGAAGAGTTAGGACAGAAATAAATGAATGAAAATTGCATGGATGAGTTTGAGTTTATATCCCAAAAAGTTAGTTTGTTTGGTGTTCCTGTGAATAAATGATATTTATCTGTTTTATTGTGTTTTTTCTCACAATTATTAGTGTTTAATATACATTACTGCTGATTTTCATGTTTTTAAGTATTTCATGTATGTCATATCTGTTGGGATATTGTAATATAATAGTAGTACCATTAAGTCAAAAATGCACAAGAACAGTAGTACAGAAAAGAGAAATACTAACTTGTGAAGTGGAGAACAAGGCATGTCCCACCAAACAAATAACATGCCAATACTGAAACAAATAAGACTGATAATGAATTAACTACCAAAATCTCAAGACTGAAAGAAATTATTACACAGATGACACGAGAATTATAAGTCAAGAAGCACTTAGAGGCAGCATTATTGTGTGCTCATCTGTTTTGGACTTTTTTAATATATTCAAGGATGTCTGCATAAGTGAGGCATTAGATATATGAATAGCACTCTGCTAGTTACCCAAGTGGTCATGCAGACAATAGAGTTATCGATACAAAAAAAGTCTGAAGGTAGCTAACTTATTATGTCTACACAGATGCCAAGAGTATCAAGAACAAATGATTGGAGTTTTTGCCTGGACGAAAATACACTGTGGCCTGAGGTTATAGACAATAGTGAGACCATACTAACTGCCATCGAGGGTAAAGGGTACAATATTTTTGCAAAGGATAGAAAGAATAGGGGAGGACGGTGGCATGCTGCTAATGATACTGAATTATTTGAGTACAATTAGGGTAGAAAGCTATGATTGAAATATTAATAACTGTATGTAGCAGTTAGCTTTAAGCTATCTGGTGTGAAATAGTCTAATAAGATCAAATATATGGTAGGGTGCTGTTACAGACCTATTGAATCAGTTTCAGGTGATGAAATCAACGTAATGGGTGCTAAATGAGTAATCATCATGGATCGTTTTAATTATCCAAACATATTGGGTAGCAATGAAATCTCATGAGAAGAATGAAGCATAATTTACTGAGCTGTGGCAAGACAACGTCCTCAAGCAACCTGTGATAACAGAAAACTCGAGGTCAAAGAGTATAATTGATTACAGCATAAGTGAGAGCTTCAGTTAAAGATGTGACTGTTCTGCCTCCAGTTGGTGATAGTGATTATGCTGTATTGACCTGAGAAGTGCCAGGTCAATGGATGTTCAATGCAGAAAACATTAAATGCTAAAATACGAACCAGGAAATCATGATAAACTAAGGAGAATACAAATTTCTGTCACATGGTATTGGTTGTTAGACAAAAATGAAAAGCAGGGCAGGAATGAAATGGATGTGCAGTATATTCTTATGAAAAGATGATGTGGAAGGAATGCCATTTGCATCAGGATGATGTCAGTTATGAAAATCATGTCGCAGGCCACAAGTGTTACAACTATTGTATGGAAAGCTAAGTGTATGAAAAGAAACTGGCTCTGCAAGCTAAAGACAAACCAAAAGATTTCTACTGTAATGTTGCAAGTAGAAGACAGAATGAATGTGAAAGAATAATGCTACTAAATGCAGAAGATTGTTTAACTAATGAGCGCCCATTTTGCTAAAACTATCAACCTAGTATATGCAATGTGGAGCTCTGATACTTCTACATTGAATGAAGAAAAGTGTATAAGGAGGAGATACCAGAGCTGTTATATAAACTGAATAAGAATTTGGAAGTTGAGTCTGAAGTCAATTTCCAAATTCAAACGATGGATACATTCACAAACAATCACTCCCCCCCCCCAATAGTATGGGATTATAAAAACTTTATATAACAGGGCTAAATTAATTCAGATAACAGTGTCCTCTCAATGGAACCTGACCACCTTTACAAAACCTTAACCAATAGCACCAATTCTTACCATATCCAAAAAAACCATTAAAACCCCAAACCTCTCCAGAATAGAGACCACACCAGAGCTGTCACCATTCCTTATATCTGGGGCGAACACCTGAAAAGCTATCTAAAATATTAAAAAAATACAACCTTACAACTACTTACAGACCATATAAAAATTGTCATCCTTTATCCAATCCAGTGAAGAACAGCCACAGTCCCTAATCTACCAGGTGTTCATCTGATCCCTTGCAGTTTTAAACTATCCTACTATGGCCAACAACAGAATTGCTGAACATAAAGACTATATGTTTCCACCACTACAGCTACTTGGAACTTGCTGACCATGCTTTGGACACGCACCCTAGAATACATTGGTCATCGTATGTTATGCTTTCGCACAGGCCCTACACATTTTACCATGTAAGCTTCCGTAACCGATAATCCCACGGAGTAGATTGGTTGCTCCTTATTCCCACTAGTATCCCATTTCTGTCGAAGCTTGTGTTCACAGGGCTGGTTTGCCTGCTTTGCAGGAGGAAAACCCCCCCAGGATA
Source organism: Typopeltis vanoorti (assembly GCF_054136105.1). Classification (NCBI taxonomy): domain Eukaryota; kingdom Metazoa; phylum Arthropoda; class Arachnida; order Uropygi; family Thelyphonidae; genus Typopeltis; species Typopeltis vanoorti. The sequence goes on from NC_143551.1 coordinate 61,363,717, forward strand.
AACTGGGGGACAAAACCCTGCTGTCCACGCCTAAGACCAGCTAACTTGGTGGTGGCTGAGGAAGATCCTTAAGCTCCTCACGTCGTTGATGGGAATCGAACCTAGGACACTCCCTCCCCGGGCATATGGTTGCAAAGCGCATAAGCCACTCGGCTAACTGCGTGGACTTGGTTGCATGAAACTGCACCAAATTTGGGAAGCTTTCATCCTCTGTATTTCAGTCCAACAGTCAAGCCACCCACAATTTAGGACTTTAGGCCTACTCTAAGTTGACATGCTTTGGCTTCCTTACTTAGTGTAGTACTTGCACATACTTCTTTATATTTTGTTCCCTGATGATGGCAATTTGACTTTTCCAAAATATTGGAAGTATTAAATTTATTTTAGTTAATATATTAGTCAACATAATTTCCAGTTGTTAATAACATAGGTGAGACTTTTCTTATTTCTTACATCTCTCCATGTGAATTTGTACACATTTTTATGTAAGAATAGGATGTTAGTAATAACTAGTCTATGTCCTGAACAGAAATCCAGCAGGAACTTACCATTATTATTAGCTTTACTCTTTTTTCCAAATTTTCCCAAACAATGTCTGTCTGGCAATCATTTCCTACTCTGCTGCCTTCTTCTAATTCCTCAAAAAATTTCCTCTGTTTCTTCCTCAGTAGACCTTTCTGTGGTATCGTATGCACAATTAAGTCTTATTTTCTAATTCTCCATTCTTATATCTGCCCATATCACTCTACTTGTTACTGCCTGCTATTCAAGGAGATCATCCTTGTATTTAGTATTGAATACTATAGCTACTCCTTTTCTCTGATTGTTATTGCCTGAATATAATATAATAGAATAACATTTTGCATTTGTTGCTTAGAAAGATCTCACCTGTTTTTTTTTTTTTATTTATTTCAGTCACACTTTTTATATCAATCTGGTACATGTTTAACCATTTGGTAGTTCCATTTATTTTCCATTGATGTGTCTTATGTTGATAGTATGAATCATGAACTCTGCTGATGTTGAATTGGGATGTGTTCCGAGATTTGTTTCAGTAACTGACTTTGAGTTGTTCCTCCTGGTTTCCTGACGACAATAGTTGGGCCCTGTTTCATTGATGTTCCATCCAGCATGAAAAACTGTCATTATATGTCATTATTTTGCATTAAGACTACAATTTGGTCAGCTAAATCACAAATTGCCAGAATGCACCAAGAGAAGGTTAGGATTGGACATTAGGTCAGAAGCTACAGTCAGTTCTATACACTCCTTAAAAGGCTACATGCAGGTCTCCCCCTAGTTATACAGCTTCTATCCTTAAGCACCCCTAACTTTTACTTAATAAAGTCAAATATGGAAAACATGCTTGGTTGTTTTGTGGACACCAGGTTTTGAGCATTTTCTTTTTTCTTTTTTTTAACAGCCCATTGAATATTATCAGCTTAGCAATCTAGTTGTACATGGTATTCATGTGTTTTGTGTGAATGTGACAAAAAAGTACATAGTCAACATAGCATATAGAAGAACTGGACACAAAGTGTCATCCTGCACAGTGACATGGAAATACCTGGAGAAAATGCAAGCAGCAAAAATTTGAGTGCTTCCTAAAAAGTAAATTTAGGAAGCACTCATTCATTTCCAAATATTGGAACTGATAAGATAACTGAACAGATTGTCAATTGTATGAATTAATAGCTATTCAGAACAAAAGTAACATTGGAGGAAAAGAGGAAACTTAATTTCTTGGATGCTGAGGAGGTGATTATGTTTAAACCAAGAGTTAAAATTATCCCAAGGAGAGAAATTTCATGTGTTACAGATGATTTTTCAAAAGTAAGATCAGAAGCCCCCCCCCCCCTTACACACACACACTGACTTCACTATTAAGAAAAATCAGCATTAAATCAATAAAAAAAAAATCAATAAGTTCAGAATGATTGGTTGCATCTGCATGAGAAAGACAACAAAGAGCATGTAAAATAAGAAGTTGTTATCCAAAAAAGTAGACTTGTCAAACACTCTCTCTGGAATGGACAGGACATATCAGAAATCAAAATAAACACTCACAAAAGCATACCTTTGAGATCAAAAGAGCCAGTGTCATTATGAAAAGAGAGATAAATGGGCAAATTAGAGTTCAGGTTCTATTAGTAAAAGTAGGTTTGACAGAATGGAAATGGAACTATCATTAAGGTTGGAACCAAGCCCACATATATTTTAGAAGTGGATCTAGAAAGTTTGAGGTGGTTTATAATTTTCCACATGTAATTACTTCTCTTTGCTTGACTTTTTTTTTGTAGTCTTGTTCTACAGATCCATTCAGGATGCAGTTGATGTTTCAATGTTCCTACCTGTTTTCAGTCTTTCAAAAGAGGGGAAAGGAAAAAAATTTGTCTTTATAATTTCTGACATCAAATTCCTGATATGTATCCTCAGAGTATGTACAGAATATTATGATAGTACTACATGAAAGGCTACATCATTCCTATAGACAATTTTCTTCCATGTTAATCTACTACACATCATGAATCCAATATTGTTAGATCATATATTTTGGACTTCTAAAGGCACTTCGTACTGTATCAATCCAACAAGATCCTAGCCTTCCTATAGATCTCTTCCCCACCATCCTAATAAAAAACACCTATTCTTCTAACCTTAACTCTTCCATTCTGTTTTAAGTGACCATACCACTTCAGGTTAGCTCTGTTCACACACACATGCCTGAATGCTAACATTAAATTCCTTCCTAATATCCTCATTTTTAATATGATTCTGCCACTGATGTCATTTGTTCATTGCTTCAACATTTCTCAGAAATCTCACATCTGGGATCTCCAGTCTTTGATCAAGTGTTTTATTTTTAACCCAGCTGTCAGATCCATAAGATAAAATTGTTTTGAACACTGCCATGTATACAGCTAGTTTGGTGTTTGACTTAATTTCTCTCTTTTCCATAAGAGAAAAATTCATGTTCCATAAAAATTTATTCAGTTGACCTCCTATCATAACAGTCTGTAATTCTCTTGTTTTAATTTGTCATCTTCACTGAAAATTGTGCCTAAATAGCTGACCAAATTAAGCTGATAGCTATAATTTGATCAGCTAAATCCCAAGTTGTCATTCTATTCTCGTCTGTTCATTAACTAGATAGATACCTACTAATATGGTGCATCAAAAAGGTGAGGACTGAACATTAGGTCTGAAGCCAGGACTGGTTCTCTACAATGCTTAAATGCAGAGAACCATTCTCCCAGTTATCCAGCTTTGACCCTTAAGCACTTCAGCTAATTCTTCAGTTAAGTCTTGCATTAGCTGAAGTGGTTTAATAATGGAGTATTACACAACTCTAATCAATACTAAATGCTGAAAGAAATGGGTGAAAAAGTAAACCAAGACTTTGCTTCCGAGTCCAAACATGATGTGTTGTCACTTTAAGCCTCCAATAACAAGAGCAATGATATTATGCAGTTGATTCTCACTATAACAATCAAGAAATTTAATGACAGCTGATATGTACCTATAAAACAATCATTACTATGACAAATTCATTCACTCAATGTAACAAATTACTGAAATGTCCTCACCAAAGATCTACAAGTGCATGCTATGCTAAAAGAAATTCATTATACCAAGCTACATACACTACTTTTGTGGTTCCTTCAAGTTGTTCCAACAATGCGGTTGGAACAACCTGGGTTCAAATCCTGTCTAGGATGTGAAAAATCTTTAATAAGGGATTTTTGACAAGATGAATTAGCTAGTCTCATATGGAGATGGATTTTTCCTCCCAGAAACTCTGTTTTTCATTCCATAAAACAAGCAAACTAGTTAGAACACACAATTTACAACAAAATACACTAGCCTCACAGTCTTAGTTGTTTCAGCTGTAAATACAAAATAGCCAACCAACCCTTCAAGTTCACAAGTGAGAGTTTAGTGTACAATCACAATCAGATGGAAGAATTTCTGCTGACACTTAGTGATAGATAAGTTTTCTCCAGTCTAATGGTGGACTTAACTAAATGATTATCTTTTTTTTTTTTTTTTTTTTTTTTTTTTTGTTAATACATACATAAAAAAGATGTATAACATATAGCAGAACAATACTATGGATAGGCAAATGTTAGAACATGTGGATGTTGCAGTTTTGGAGAGCCACATTTTTAAGAAAGCTTGTTCCACCTGGAATGAAAGTGAAGCATTTTAGTCTTTTTTTTTCCTTTTTCCTTTTTTTTTTTTTTTTTTTTTTTCCAGATGAACTATAAAAGGATGTGTGAGCCAAGTGCCTGCTCATTTTGTAACAGGTTTAGAGGAAAAGTGCAGGAATAATGGATATTCATTTTGTGTAACATACGTATGAAAGTACCTGCTGAAAAAACATAAGGCCAAAACAGACTGCATGTGAGATAGCAATTGAAGTAAGTCTGTGATGGAGATCACTGATTAGCTGAACTACCCTTTGCTAGACAAAATATAAATCTGAATCCATTAATTTAGATTAACACAACTCAGTTCAAAGTCAGTTTTACAATATAAATAATGTCAACTTTCAGATAGCAAACAACAGTATAACAAATTCACTCACTATAACAAACTAATGAAGAGTTCCAAATGAAACAATGCAGGCAAAAATACTAAGATTAAATAAAATTCAATATAGCAAATTATCCACTAACAAACTATTCCAAACTATGAGTCTACTATAGTGAGTGAACTATAAATGATAGCAACAAAAATAAAACTACTATTTTATAGTGAAGCAAATGTAAAATATCTTATACCTGTTTACAGTTTTGGAATATTGGTCTCCAACCTCAGAAGCCAAAGAAGAAAGCTGTGGACCAAGGAATGTGTCAAGAATTTTGAAGAAATTTAATGACAGCTGATATGTACCTATAAAAAGACAGCATAATTTAATTTTCAAAAATCCTCATCAACAGGATGGAATCTTTCAGTTTTGAATATACAGCAAAGAATTTTAATAATGATTCCTGAAATGTACTTCCCAGAATAACAATAATGTGCTAGTCAACACACTTAAGTTTCCTAGCATAAATTTTCTTCCATACTGTTTTATTATTTCTTAAGTGGACGAACTCTCTTCAGCTGCCTTGTGGAGAGAACACTAGTCCAACAAACTCCCAACAAATGGTTTCCTGTTTGAAGATCCCTGTGCTCTGCAGCCTAGTTTTGCCCTTCCTAAGAAGATTTGGTCATCTATCAACATGATCAGAACTAACCAGGGCAGATGTGGCTACCTACTGCATAAACGGAGACTGTCAGACCACCCTTATTGTAACTGATTCCCTGTGGCCTAGACGTTCACTCATATTGTGAATGATTGCCCAAGGCACCAATTTCATGGTGGTGGCCTCCAGGACGTCCACGAGATGACCGATGAGACCCTGGATTGGTTTTCTGGTCTGGATATTGACCTGTAGCTGCTTTTGCCATAAGAATAAATAAATTTCTTAAGTTTCTAATTTTATTTGTCTCTATACTTCTATCTTTATAGCCTAGCAGCATCCATCTTAGTTTTTTTTTTCTTCTTTTAAATTAATTCATACTTTACGGACAAAAGTTAATTAGAAATCATCATTAAAAATGCATCACTTTTGAGACTTGTGGTCCCCTTCCACTTCAAAAAAAAATAAAAACAGACCCATCCACCTCCCTCCATGATTATTATTTTAACAAATGTGATGTAAGATTTTTCAATTAAAATTTCTGGATGAACAAGTTTCTACTTTGATCTTTCTTTATGCTTCTATCTTTATGAGCCTGTGTAATGTGAGCCAGAAAAAAAAACAATCTCACTCATTTTATCTAGTCAACATTCAACAGGCTTTCAAATATCAGCAATTCTACTTGCATTGTAATACAATGAATCACTGTTAATTCAAAGCATCGAGGAACCAAAAAACTGTCATCTCCTAATTAAACATTCATTTATAAATTGTTTCCGCAAAGTTTATTCCTGCCTGGAAGAAGAAAAAATCTTGATCACAGGCTCTGCAATCTTTTCTCTACCTCTGGTTCATATAAGAAGTTCTGCCACAATTTTTGAAAAGCTTCCTTGTCATCTTCTCTCCCACTTAAAAAAAAAAAAATGCAGGCATGAATCCTGCCACTGGCATGGATATTTCTGAATGTCTTTAGGCCTCACACTGCTCCACTTATTGAAGTGACATGAAAAAAGCTCCACCTTTGGTCTCTAGAGCAGTTTCTGGACCTGTGTAAAAATAAATTTTAAAAATGCATACAAGAAATAAAATAATAATAATAAAATAAAATATTCTTTAGCCTCCACAGTACTGATGTACTACAGATTACAATCTTCAATGGTGAGAGGAAAAAAATGCACACACACGCGCACACACACACACACACACTGAGATCATAAATTTTAAGCTCAATAAAACTTGATAAGTTTTATTAAACAAACACAAAGCAGTAAGTGAAAAAAAATTCTGATCCCCTGACATGCAGAAGCTACAAAACTTCATATTCGCCTTCTAAATCCTGCATCTATGCAACATCAGATTTAGTCTTTCCTATAAATCTATTTCTGTAATTTAACTTCAATAATCACTATAATTTTTTTAAAACTAATTTTGTAAAATAAAAGAGTTGATATTTCACATCATCTCTAGAACATAATCAACAAGAAGTACAGGATACTATGGTAGTCCAACATGAGGTTGATCAGCTTGAAACTAGTAATAATTTTCTTCCAAACTAATTTATTATTTGTGAAGTGTCTGTATGATCAGCACTTAACATTTGTTTTCTAAGGCACCCACAACCACATCAATCTAGAGCTTGGTTTTCATGCCATTTCCCCCCCCCCTTTCAAAACATCAGTTCTAACCTCCCATTTCCCATTGTGGAATTTAAGTGACCATACCACTTGAAATTATCCCTGGTTACACATTCTTGAACACTAATAGTGTTCAACATCCAGTTTATTTCTGATATCATAATGGTGGAGTGCTTAAAGGTCAAAACTGTATAACTGGGAGAAGACCTCCACATAACCTTTTAAGGAATGCAGAGAACTAACTGGGGCTTCTGACCTAATGCCCAACCCTCGCCATCTCACAGTGCATCACATCAAGTATCTACCTGGATACTGAACAATCGAGGATGAGATAGCAATTTGGAGATTTGGCCTACTAAATTGTATTCTTACTGGCATAAACCACAATGCAAAATGACACAATTTCATACCGGTTGGGGAATCACCCAGTTAAACAAAGTCCACGTTGTTTTCATCAGGGAACTAGGATGAACAGTGCAAAGTCAACTACTGGAACAAATCTTAGAATTCATCCTAACTCAACATCTGCAGAGTTCAAGATTAGTACTAATCAACATAAGCATCAACACAAAAGAAATGGAACTAGCAGAAGAATTGGATAAGTACCAAATTGACATAATAGGCATGACTGAATGATTGAATTCCATGATTGAATTGACAATAATAGGCATGACAGGTGAGATCTTTCTAAACAACAACATATACAAAATGTTACATTTAGGCAATAACAAGAAAAGGAAGAAGCAGCTATAATATTCAACACTAAATATGAGGATAATCTTCTTGAATGGAAGGCAATATCATGGGGGAAGTGGACAAAGACTTATTTGCAGCTATGGTCGCACCAAAGGTTCTACTAAGCAAAAAGAAAAAGGAAGAATTTTTCGAGGCATTAGAGAAGGCAGCTGACACAATGCAAAAGGAAAAGTTGGTCCTTGTTAGAGATCCAAATAGCAGAGTAGAAAACAATTACTAGACATATAGAAATTTTTTGGAAAATTTGGAAAAAAAGCACATAGCTAATAATAATGGTAAGTGCCTGCTGGATTTCTGTTCAGGATATTATGCATTAGTTATGAACAATACCATGTTCCAACATAAAAATGTGCACTAATACACATGAAGAGAAGATGCAAGTATTAAGCAATCTCATTAACTGTTATAGTTGACAGCAATGTTTTTCCTGCTGGTTCAAAACAAGAGTATAGAGGATTTGAAATAGGAAGTGTTCACTATTTAGTTTTTAACAGGATAAAATTGAATTTCATATTGAAAAGAAGTGTGTGCAAGAAAGTTTTAAAATGAATCAAAGTTGAGCAGCTTTCAGATGTGAACTGTAGACTCAATACACAAACATCATTCAAGAAAAAATGACTTTGAAACTAAGAACCAGACCTTGGATATTCAATGGCAAACTCTGAGGAAACAGTGATTGATTCAGCCAGAGAAGAATGTGGTGAGGTTGTTTATGAAGATAGAAAAATCCTAACTCTATGGCAGACTAAGGAAGTAAAAGAGGCAGTCAGGGAAAAAAAGAAAGCATATCAAAAGTTTCTGGCAAGTAAGTCAGCTTTGTACTATTAGAGAATACAGAGAAAAATGTAAGAAAGCAAAGAACTGTGTAAAAACTATCTAAACAAAAGTCATCAGAAGACTGGTAAGAACAAAGAAAATAAATATCAGGAGAGTGGCAAAATATTCTGGAGGATATTGAAATAAATTAAAGAGTATTGTAAAGTGAATCCGACATGATAAAGATGACATGAAAACTGAAGAAAAAGATATTCTACATATCTGCAGTAATTACGGTGAAATATTGCTAAATGAAACAAGCAGAGTCAGCACGGTAGTAGAAAACTCCCAACAGAAATGCAGTCAGGAATACATATCAATACATGAAGTAGAAAAAGTCATCAAAAACTAGAAAGGTGGAAAGCAGCTGGAGTGGATGAAATCTGACCACAAATACTCAAATATAGAGGTATACATGTTTTACATTAGGTGCATTGCATAATTCAAAAGACCTGTTCAGAAAGTTAAATTCCAGATGAATGGAGTAGATCTCTCATAGTATCAATCTATAAAAAGGGAAATAAAACTGAATGTGAGAATTACAGAGGTATTTCCCTGCTAAGTATTCTGGTAAAATTTATGCAAGTATACTTGAGAAACAGCTAAGAATAATTGTGGAATAATAAATTTAGTTTAATCCTTTATCCAAGTGTGAGCAAACAAAGTTTGCGCCTGAAAGTATCTTCAAGACTGGGGTAAGGTGGTACAACACCAGGGCACTCTTTGCAAAGGTGGAGCAAGCTACCAACACTCCTATCTCAGTATCTCCCATAATGCAAAACACATCTCCTTGCGGATATGTCTAATGTTATGCATTAAGGGAAGGGCCACAACCCAGACTAGTTTCGACCTTTATTGAGGTCTCTTCAGTGGGAGCCAGGCCCAAGTGGAGATACCAGGCAGAAGCATTAGCAGGTCATCTCTACCTATAGGAGTTGCCAAACTTTGTTTGCTCACACTTGGATAAAGGATTAAACTAAATTTATTATACTCTAAACAAGTGAAAAATAAACTTTCAACATCTTTCTCTAAATCCAGAGTAATTTATTAAAAAAGGGTGGCACACCATTTGGCAACTCCTATAGGTAGAGATGACCTGCTAATGCTTCTGCCTGGTATCTCCACTTGGGCCTGGCTCCCACTGAAGAGACCTCAATGAAGGTCAAAACTAGTCTGGGTTGTGGCCCTTCCCTTAATGCATAACATTAGACATATCCGCAAGGAGATGTGTTTTGCATTATGAAAGATACTGAGATAAGAGTGTTGGTAGCTTGCTCCACCTTTGCAAGGAGTGCCCTGGTGTTGTACCACCTTACCCCAGTCCTGAAGATACTTTCAGGCACAAACTTTGTTTGCTCACACTTGGATAAAGGATTAAACTAAATTTATTATACTCTAACCAAGTGAAAAATAAACTTTCAATAATTGTGGAAGGGAAACCTGGTGAAGAACATGCTGTATTCAGACCAAATACAGGTTGTCAGGATCAGATTTTTACTTTAAGACAAACAGTTAAGAGATGGTGGGAATATAACAACGATTTGTAATTAAGTTTTGTAGATCAGTAAAAGGCATATGACAAGTTGCCAAGACTAAAGTTCTTCAAAAACACTACAGTTATATGGTGTAAATGGGACATTATATTGAGCAATGCAAAGTCTCTATTTCAGCTGTAAGTCAGCAGTTAGACTTGAACGAGATACAGGAAGACAGTTTAAGGCAAAATCAGGCGTATGACAAGGGTGCACATTATCTCCATGTCTATATGGACCACATTATGAAGAAAATTGATATTAAATCTGATAATTGATGTTAATCTTGGCTCTTTACGTTATGCAGATGATGATAATTCTTCTTTCTAAATAAATCCAGTACAAGTCCGCAAGATTCCTAAATTGAATAACTGTTCTAATAAATCATCGTCAAATTCCTGCCATGTACCCTCAAGGGGTGTACAGGATATGATAGTACTACATGAAAAAAAAACTACATCATTACTAACTTGCTATCTACAATTTTCCACCAAATCAGTCTGTTACTTGTCAAGACTCCAACATTATCAGATCTTATATTTCTATCATCTAAGGCACTTTGTACCGTATCAATCCACCTATATCTTGGTCTTCCTCTGGGTCGTTTTGCTGCCAACCTGGCAGAGAACCATTATGTTTAAGTGACCATACCACCTGAGATTAGCTCTGCTAACGCATTCCTGGATGCTGACAATGTCAAGTTCTTTCCTAATATCCTCGTTTTTAATATGATATTGCCATTGATGCCATCTGTTCACGCCTATAATCTTTCGCAGGACTCTCATATCTGCGGTCTCTAGTCTTTGGTCAAGTGTTTTACTTCTGACCCAGCTCTCAGATCCATAGGTTAAAACTGGTTTGAACACTGTCTTGTATACAGCTAATTTAGTGTTCCGAATAATTTCTCTCTTATTCCATATGAATTTATTCAATTGACTTCCCACCATACCAGCTTTGCTGATTCTATTGTCTATTTCTATATTTCATTTACCATCTTCAGTAAAAATCGTGCCTAAGTAGCTGAAATGTTTTACTTGTTCCACAGGTGTTCTCCATTCACAACACAGTTGGCATTTTCAATGATTCTGCCTATTTTCATTGTCTTTGTCTTTTTATTACTAACCTTCACACCATATCTATTACAACAGCTATTCAATTTAGTCAGAGAATCTTGCAGACTTGTAGCAGATTTATTTAGAAGTATAACATCATCCGCATAAAGCAAAGAGCTGACATTAACATCTCCAATTTTGATATCATGCCTAATACCACTTCCCTTCATAATGTGATCCATATAGATAATGAATAACAGAGGAGATAATGTACATCTTTGTCTCACACCAGATTTAACATTAAACCATCTTCCTGTACCTCCTTCAATTCTAACTGCTGACTTACAACTCAAATAAAGACTAAGTATAGCTCGATATAATGCCCCATTGACACCATATAACTGCAGCGTATTGAATAGCTTCTCTCTTGGCACCTGGTCATATGCCTTTTCCAAATCAACAAAACTTAAATACACATCTTTGTTATATTCCCATGCTTTCTCGACTATTTGTCGTAAAGTGAAAATTCGATCCTGACAACCTCTGTTTGGCCTGAATCCAGCTTGTTCTTCACCAAGCTTTTCTTCCACAATTCTTCTCAACCGTTTCTCAAGTATACTTGCATAGATCTTGCCAGGAACACTCAGCAGGGAAATACCTCTGTAATTCTCACATTCAGTTTTATTTCCCTTTTTATATATGGGTACTATGAGAGCTCTACTCCAATCATTGGGAATTCGTCCCTCTGTCCAGGCTTTCTGGACTATGCAGTGCAGCCACTATAAGACTCTAATACCACCATACTTGAGCATTTCTGGTCGAATATCATCTACTCCAGGTGCCTTTCCACATTTCAAGCCTTTGATGGCTTTTTCTACTTCAAGTATGGATATGTATTCCTGACTGCATGCCTGGTCAGTGTTTTTTACCACTGTGCTATCATCACTGCTTGTTTCATTTAGCAGTTTTTCAAAGTAATTACTCCATACTTCAAGGATATCTTTTTCTCCTGTTTTCATGTCACCTTTATCATCTCTAACTCCTTTTACAGCACTCTTTCCTCCATTCCTAAGCTTCTTCAACAACCTCCAGAATATTTTCCACCTTCTTGATATTTATCTTCTATATTCTTGCCAAAGTCCTCCCGTGACTTTCGTTTAGCTACTTTTACACAGTGTTTAGCATTCTTGCATTTGTCTCTATATTCTCTAAGAGCACAAGGTGACTTATTTGACAGGAACTTTTGATATGCTTTCTTCTTTTCCTTCACTGCCTCTTTAACTTCCTGTGTCCACCAGGGATTTCTCATTTTTTTATCCTTGCAGACAACCTCACCACATGCCTCTCTGGCAGAATCAATCAATGTTTTCTTCAGAGTTTGCCACTGCATCTCCAATGTTTGGTTGCTGTTCTCAAACTCTTTCATTTTTTCTTCAATAATCTTTGTGTATTTTAGTCTACAGTTCATATCTGAGAGCTGCTCAACTTTTATTCGCTTTAAAACTTTCTTACATGTTATTCTTTTCAATATGAAATTCAATTTTATCCTGCTCAAGACTAAATAGTGATCACTTCCAATTTCAAATCCTCTGTACACTCTGGTGTCCTGCACCAGGGAGAAAACATCACTATCAACAATAACATAGTCAATGAGACTTTTCTTATTCCTAGCCTCTTCTCTCCATGTGAATGTGCACATTTTTATGTTGGAACATGGTGTTAGTAATAACCAGTCCATGTCCTGAGCAGAAATCTAACAGATATTTGCCATTATTATTAGCTTTGCTCTTTTCTCCAAATTTTCCCAAAATATTTTTGTATGTCTCACAATCATTTCCTACTCTGCTATTTAGATCTCCAACAAGGACCAACTTTTCCTTTTTCATTATGTCAGTTGCTTTTTCTAAAGCCTCAAAAAATTCCTCTTCTACCTTAGTAGAACCTTCTGTGGGATCATAGGCACAAATAAGTCTCATTGTCCAGTTCCCCATTCTCATATTTGCCCACATCACTTTACTTGAGACTGACTGCCATTCAAGAAGATTAGCCTCGTATTTTGTGTTGAATACTATGGCTACTCCTTCTTTTCCTTGATTGTCATTGCCTGAATATAACATTTTGTATTTATTGCTCAGAAAGATCTCGCCCGTTTTGGTCTTTTTTGTTTCAGTCACCCCTATTATGTCGACCTGGTACTTATCTAATTCCTCAGCTAGCTCCATTTCTTTGCCATTCAGGCTTCTTACGTTGATAGTACCGATCTTTAACTCTGGTGATGTTGAGTTGGAGTTTGTTTTCAGATTTGTTCAAGTAGCTGACTTTTCGCTGTTCACCCTGGTTCCCCGGCGAAAACAACGGGGGCCTTGTTTAACGTGCCGACGCCCCAGCCGGCATGAAATTTTGTCATGTTGTACCAACATTTTTTATTTTGGTTTAACCAATAAGAATACAATTTGGTCGGCTAAATCCCAAATTGCCAGCCCATCCTCGTTCGTTCAGTATCCAAGTAGATACCCAACAGGGTGCACCACGAGAAGGTGAGGATTGGACATTAGGTCAGAAACCCTGGTCGGTTCTCCGCATTCCTTTAAACGCAATGTGGAGGTCTCCTCTCAGTTATACAGCTTTGACCCTTAAGCACCCAGTTCTAATAAATTTATTATGAAAATCAGCAAAAAAAAAAAAAAAAAGATAAAGACAGTGAAAATAGGCAGAACCATTTGAAAACATCAACTGCATCCTGCATAGTGAGCCTATAGAACAAGTAAAACATTTCAACTATTTAGGCAGCACGATTTTTAGTGAAGATGGTAAATTAAATATGGAAACAGACAACAGAATTAGTAAAGCTGGTATGGTAGGAAGTCAAGTGAATAAATTTATATGGAATAAGAAAGAAATTAGTCAAAACACGAAATATAAGATGGTATTCAAACCAATTTTAATTTTTGGATCTGAGAGCTGGGTTAGAAATAAAACACTTGATCAAAGACTGGAGACCTCTGATAGAGTTCTGGGAAAGATTAGTGGAGTATACAGATGGCATCAATGGCAGTATCATATTAAAAATGAGGATATCAGGAAGGAACTTGCCATTGTTAGCATGCAGAAATGTGTTAGTAGAACTAACCTCAGATTTTATGGTCACTTTAGACAGAAAGGAAAAGGAAAGATCAGCAACTAGTGTGCTTTACCATGTTCTTTACATCTGGAAAAGATCCAGAGGAGGACCAGGATGTAGATGAATTAATACAGTAAGAAGTGCTTCAGAAATAGAAAAATAACATCTGATAATGTAGAAAACTAGTTTCAACAACATACATTTTCTACAAACAACGTTGCTATTCTGCACAACTATCAGTAATTTTCACTGGAACAACTCCAAGCTCACAAATATTTTTCTTACTCTTCATCCATTCACTCACTATTACTATCCTACAGAATAATTTTCCTTCATATGCTTTCCTAAAAATGTAAAATACTAATGTTTCAAAAACAAAGGCATATAAAAGCAAGTAAAGACTGATATCTGATTATCTGTTACTACTTTTAATAAACATTCTAGAAACTTTAATACAAGCAAGATAATCCAAGAAAAAATACAGATATATATGTATGTATATAAAAAATTAGTTTGAATGACTATATACCGAGAATAAAAAAAAAAAAAACTTTAATATTAAGATACAACTAGTTTTGTTGAATGATTCAACTTCTTCAGGTATCACAGGCAAAGAATTATAAAAAAAATGACAGAGACATGATAAAATTACATCAACAGATCTAGTATAAAAGACAATAGTACATTTTACAAATAGGAATGCGAGCTTGAGTTCCAACTAAAGTTGACTACGTGCATGAGCTGCCACGAGTGCACCAATACTGAACAGTGGCAATGTGTGCGTCAGAGAGATTGAAACTAAGGCTGTTGTTAAATTCTAGTGAAATTTCTCTGGATTCGATGATCTTCTTTTGAGATTACTGCATTACAAATCTTTATTTGTAATGCGGTAATTTCCAACCACACCCCATCAGGTGGGAAATTACTTAAATTCTAATCCCTTTTAAAATTATGAGGAAAAACTTATAATGCCAACTAAAGTTGCATTAGCTGGTCTCATAAAGAGATGGAAAGCTAATTCCAGTAAATAAACAGTTTCTTTTTCTTTTTTCATGAAAAACAGAAAGAGGATGGGTAACAATTTGGAACTCACCAAATCAAACTACATCCTACTCTGACTGGAACTACACATACATTAGAACAGTACAATGCAATCAGATTACGCTGGCTAATGTATCACGTGGGAAGTTAGTTACTGAAACAGTCAACTCCAAGAGAAGTGAAGAAAGATACTACAATGGAGGAAATGGCACTAGCAGAAGAATTAGAAATGTACCACATTGACATAATTGATGTTACTGGAACTAGATATGAAATAAATCCTAATGTGTATAGTGAAATTCAGTACAGCAAACTCGTAAGGGCCAAAGAAAAGACTGTTAAAGACCGTTTCCTTATGCATAACACTGACACTATACAAACTTTTCAGTCATCTGTTATAGCAAGTGAATTCACTGCAGTAGATACTTGCTATAGATAATCGTGTATGTATTTATTTTCAAAACATGAAAATAAACTTCTAGAATGCAAGTATATTTCAAGTATAGTGACGTGGACAATTTCGAAAGGAAACTATAATAAGACTTATTTGTGCCTACAGTCCACACAGGTTAGAAGATAACTCACAAAGAAAAAGCTGGCTCTTTATAGACCTGAACAGCAAGGTAAGAAGCAAATACAAAACAGGCAGAAATATTTTGTACAAATAAAAGTCAGATGGTTACAGCCAAAGTAACTATGGCTGTGAGGTCAATGTATTATTTCAGTAAATGGTGTGTTGTGCTTTCAGTTTGTCTATTTTTAGGGTGAAAACCCACTTTCAGGGAGGAAAGACACTGTGCCTACATAATGAGACCAGTTAACTTACTTTTTATTTGGAAAGTGCTTATATTAGTTCTTCACATCTTGAAAGGGATTCAAACCCAATTCTTTACATCCAAAAGGTATTATTATTAGCTGAGCTACAGATGCTTGGACAAATAAGGTGAAAAACCAAAGCTGACAACAATAATAAGTATGTGTCAGATTTCTGCTCAGGACAGGGAGAATAATTTTACATGGAAAAAAATGCATGGAATAAGAAAGATTAACAATTATATTACTGATAATGGGTTGTTTAGAATGGTACAAGATAGATACAAGTGATTTGAAATATTGTACAAATAATTCTGGATTTGAGTAAGACAAAATGAGTGTGAAAAGAATTTTCTTCAAAAGTCACGCTCATATGAACTTTCAACTCAAACATATGAATACTATTGAGTAAAAAGTGAAAGCTTCAAAACAGAAATCTGAGTAACAAAAAGTGAAAAGAATAGTGAATTCAGCCAGAGCTTATTAAGATAAACTTTTGGCAATGAATCTGGAACAAACTCATCACTTTCATCTTGTATACTCTGCTAAATCAGCACATACTCTTCGAATATATTTCAATAATTAGGTTAAAAAAAAAAAAAGCCATTAGAAACTCAAAATGAGGAAAGATGGAGTAGATGATATCAGACCTGAAATATAGTAGCATAAGTTTTACAATAGTTGGATTGTATGACTAGTTAGCAACTAGTAACCATGTGGAAAATTTACATGCTGTGGTTTCCAGAAAATAAGGAAATTAACAATACAAGTGTTTGAAAGCAAAAATGGATGGAAAACTGGAGAAAGATCAAAATTGGTTGAAGCAGTGTGGAATGCTTTTGAAGGTGAGAGCTGATCAAATCAGTTCTGACAAATATTGAACCAACCAATCTGAGGAAACTGATAGGACACTACACAGGAAACAGTGTGTTAGACTATCATAATATCCAGTATACCACTTGACAGAGTACAGCATAAAATAAAACTCACTGTCAACTAAAAGGCAAACTGTTGCACTTAATGCTCTATATGCTAGTAAGTAATATTCCTCTTCACCAGAATTAAGATAAACTTTTGGCAATGAATTTGGAACAGGTTCATCACTTAAATTTTTTGGCCCCATCATAAATCTGGAAAAGAAGTTTAAAAAGCTAATATTAACAAGTTGAATTTTTCCCTCAACAATTTTCATACTTTTGCTTTATTAAATTCATTCAAATTACACTTATTATAGTTCATAAACTTTATTATTTGAACAAAAAAAAAAAAAAAAAGGTCTCAATGATCAGAATTGGAATCAGTTTTAATTTTTTTTTTTTTTTTAAATATACAGCATACAAATTTCAGTGAGAATCTTAAAATTCATGTATTTCAAGTTAAGACTAATTAAAAAATAATTTCAATGTTCAGATTTTAAACGTTAAATTTCATGTTAAGTAAATACAAACCATACACCAGTTTGACAACTAGTGCACATGCCCATCTATATCACTGACTCACTCATGACATTATATTATTATACGGGCACCTGCATGGAGTCCGAAGACTCATCGTGGGAGACACAATCTATCATACCTCTCCTTGAACACATTAACACTTTTATACTTTCATAATTAAGCATTTCTGGTCAAGTATCTATTATCTACTCCAGTTGCTTTTCCTCATTCAAGTTTTTGATGGTTTTTCTACCTCAAGTATTGATATGTACTCCATTTTGCATTCCTCTTGAAAATATTCTAGTATGGTCCTGTCACTGCTTTGTTCCTATAAGTCTTTCAAAGTAATTACTCCAGACATCTAGGATTATTATTATATGGACACCTCCATGGAGTCCGAAGACTCATCGTGAGAGACCCAATCTATCATACTCTCCTTGAATCCATCAACAGACAAAGCACTCACAACTGAATGTGGCAACCCATTCCACTCATTCAACACTCTCCAAGCAAAAAATCTAGTCCTTACACCCCCTAATGACTACACCTTTATTCAACTTCCAGGAATGACCCCTTGTTCTGGTCCCTCTAGTCAAGTACTGAAACATTTCCCCTGCATCTATCCTATAAAAGCCTTTAAGCAACTTAAATGTTTCTATCATATCCCCTCTTTTTCTCCTGTCAACAAACCTCTGCAATCCACACATCTTCAATTTATCCTCATAGGGAACATTCCACAGGCTACTCACCATCTTGGTCACTCACCTCTGAATCCTCTCCACCGTTTCCTCATCCCCAAGAAACCTAGGGGACCAGACTTGAGCACAGTACTTCAGATGTGGACATATCAAGGCCTTATAAAGAGGAATGACAACTTCCTTATCTCTATTGTTAATGTGTTCTTCAACAGCCGAGTAATGTTATGAACTTCCTTAGCAACCTTAGCAATGCGTCCTCTAAACTTTAACTCTGTCTACCACCACCCCTAAATCTCTAGCTTCACTATACTTCACACTTCACAGTGATGACACTATACTCTATTTCCTAGAGTATAGTGTCATCACTGTGATACAGAGCTGGTAATCTATTTATCCCAAAATGCATAACTTTACATTACTCAACATTAAACTGACACCTGTTAACATTTGCCCATACTGACAGTCTATAAAAAATAATCAAAGCTAGATTTAAAACTAAATACAGAAATATGACTATAATAATCATACATGGACAAACAAACAATGCAAAAAACAGAAGAGAAAGAAGACTTCTATGATATAATGCAAAAAGAAGTGGATGAAGTAAAAGAGTAAAGCTATGCTTTTAATAATAGGGGACATGAATGCAAAAGTAGGAGATAGTAATGTGGGATATGAACAAATAATGGGATAAGAAAGTTGAGGAAACTGAAAGAAAAGGCTGGTTTCTGGTCAAATAGATCTTGTATTGACCAGATGATAACATTAAGAATGTAAGTGGAGGTTTCTGTAGTTTAGAAGTTTTAAGGCATATGTATAGTTTGCCCACCAATTAGAGGTCCCTCGACACTCCTGCGCATCTCAGAAAAAGGAGAACCCATTCCGATAATAGGGTAATCAGTCCGTATTGTGGTATGAGTTGTTTATTATTGCCGGTCGGAAAATTAACTTCTCTTTTATGATTATTGTAGTTAACTATGTTGCTTGTATAACAGTTGGAAAATTTTACCTATAAAGCACGTAATTTCGCGTGTTGGCGACCAATTCAGACATCCTTCATTTCTTTCTCCCCTTCAGCATGAATCGACTATTCTTGGAAAGATGCAAAGCAGAGTACAAAACAGAGTACTTATATTTCTATCGTCTAAGGCACTTTGTACCATATCAATCCACCTATATCTGTCTTCCTCTGGGTCATTTTCCTGCCAACCTGGCAGAGAACACTTGTTTTGCTAATCTTTCCTCACCAATTCTGTTTAAGTGACCATACCACCTAATAATTGCTCTGCTAACATTCCTGGATGCTGACAATATCAAGTTCTTTCCTAATATCCTCATTTTTAATATGATATTGCTATTGATGCCATCTATTCAGGCCTCTAATCTTTCTCAGGACTCTCATATCTGTGGTCTCTAGTCTTTGGTCAAGTGTTTTACTTCTGACCCAGCTCTCAGATCCACAAGTTTTTATGGATCTGAAATCTGGGTCAGAAGCTTTTCTTCCACAATTCTTCTCAACCGTTTCTCAAGTACACTTGCATAGAAACACTCAGCAGGGAAATACCTCTGTAATTCTCACATTCAGTTTTATTTCCCTTTTTATATATGGGTACTATTAGAGTTCTACTCCAATCATCGGGAATTCATTCCTCTGTCCAGGCTTTCTGAACTATGCAGTGCAGCCACTGCAAGAATTTTATACCACCATATTTCAGCATTTCTGGTCGAATATCATCTACTCCTGCTGCCTTTCCACATTTCAAGCCTTTGATGGCTTTTTCTACTCCAAGTATGGATATGTCTTCCTGACTATATCTCCTTCATTTTCGACAATTAAGAAATGGGCTGCCGAGTTTAAATGTGGCCGTACAAGCCTAGAAAATGATGCACGTGAAGGATGTCCAAAAAGTGTAACAACACCAGAAATCATTGATCAAGTGCACAATATAGTATTGGATGACCGGTGAGTCCAAGTGCATGAAATTGTTGAGACTATGCATTTCAAAAGAACGTGTAGGATATATTTTGCATAAGGAATTGCAAATGAAAAAGCTTGTGCAAGATGGGTGCCGCATTCGCACAAAAATGCACTCACATGAAAATCTCTGACTAGTGCTGGGAGCATTTTAATAATAATAAAACTGATTTTGTGTGTTGATTTATTACTATGGATGAGACTTGGATTCACCGTTACACACCAGAATCCAAACAGCAATTAAAACACTGGACAGAAGCCAGTTTTTCAGCCAAAGAAGACAAAGTAGGTTCCATCAATATCTTGGGATGCAAAAGGCATTTCGTTTATTAATTATCTTGAAAACTGTAAAACAATAACCAGGGAATATTACCCTGATCTTTTAACTAGACTAGACCTGGTTTGCAGAAGAAAAAAAAATCATCTTTCATCATGACAATGCACCTACACACAAAGGGAAAATTAAGGGATCTGCACTATAAATTGTTGGAACCGTCACCCTATTCCTCAGATTTGGCTCCCTCTGACTTCTATCTCTTCCCAAAACTAAAATTCTTCCTCGCTGGTCCGCGTTTTTCTTTGAATCAAGAGGTGATTGCAGCTGTAGAGGGGGGGGGGGGTATTTTGCAGATCTTACTGAGAACCATTACAAGGACGGTATAATGGCACTGGAGCATTTTCAGGATTTTCAGGACAAATTACACTTCAACAGCTAAAGATTTGGTAAAAAAGCATAACATTAAAAAAGCTCCAAATAAAAATATACAAGCAAAATCCATCCATCCATCCATTAGTTGCTTTAATAAGCAACTAAGCATCCACAGCCTTCCAAGCATCCTCGGACTTCTCAACCATAATACAAGGATAAGGTGGTTAACCCTATGCCTCCTGGTATTTGTCTATAAATTGTGTGTTCTACTAGCTGGTTTGTCTGTTTTGAGGGACGAAAAATCAGAGTTTCAGGGAGAAAAAACCCTCTACCTCTGTATGAGACTGGATAACTCACCTTTAGTCGAAAAAGACCAGATAAAGGTTCCTCACATCATGGACAGGAATCGACTTTGACAGATTTTCCAGAACTGATTTTACAACTTTTGTTTCATGGTGGATTCAAAACAGCAATCATTGTTGTCATGCATTGCCTTATCAAGTGAACTGAAAAGGCTGACCAAAACTTTTAAGATATAGAGGAGATTTTTCTGAAAACAGCCATATCTTTAAGTATCCAATAGTTTTTAAAATTAAAGTTGGTGCAAATCATTCTTAACAATTATTACTTTATTAAATGATAAAATGTGAAAATCATTTGATTTGATCATACCTGCCAAAGTGCATTGCAATGCATCTGGAAGGAGAAAAAACACCACCTCTAAGTTCTGATTCTTGAAAGGCAGGAATTACAGTTAGTGTAAGATATCGATATAGAATTTGCATATCTTCTTGTTCTAACCCACTCCTGAAATTGAAATTAAACACAATAAAATGTCAGCATGATAAAAATAACCAAACTGACATTTAATTTTAATGTTAAGAGTTTGTAATACAAATCTCCAGTTTAAAATACAACCAACTCCATTTTCTTAATATTAATTTATGAGTAGCTTAATGAAATCAACATTCTGGACACAGCATAATTAAGGCTTCCACTTTATCTTGGTCAACTCTTGTCAAACCTGATATTAAGAGTTGAGAAAAACATTAATACTTCACGACAGCATAAGGCAGTTAAGCCCACCAGCACCATCAACCAAGTGATGAATGATGAAACCATTTTGCATCATGACAGTATACTAGATTTGTACATTTGTAAACTGTTCATTTACTCTATACGTCATCAGCTATATGAGCTAAAATTTTGTGGTTTGCAATAACGATTCAAATTTATGTTGACAGACTACTTATTGGGACACTAGTATGTTTAAAATCAACTTCTATTTACAAGCTATCAAAAAGCTAACAAATCTCTTACTTTTTAATTAATTAGGAAGAACTAATTAGAACTAATTAATTACTCTTACTAAAAGATCGAACAGACTAATAAGATATAACCACTTGCTGTAATGTGCTTTGATTTCACTGTACATAAAGCATCTCCATACAAACTAAGTCCCCTTTCTGAACCAATACAGTATGCTAAGTTCATCATGTAGGGAAATTTTTTCAACTATGGGTAACGATATCTATATGAAAAAAAAATCATTTATTCAACGTTAAATTTTGTGGTTTTTTAATTTACTCACATTTTTCTCTTACAGCATTAATTATTAAAATATCCCTTGTCATGAAAGGTATAAAGGCTATGAGGTTAGATCTACAGATTTTTATTAACATTGTAACTGCAAAGCATTAGAAATTTCTTTATGCATATCAACTATTTAATCCATGAAATCCTTATCTGACACTTGATTTTAATAAACTAAATTATATTAATTCTTCATTCACTTATTCTAATATAAGGCTAAAATTATAGAAGCCTTATTAGACACATTTCAGAATAATTTCACTGTCTGTATCACCAGCAATATCAATTTATAAAATTGATATTGCTGGTGATACAGTAATTACTTCTCATGCACTCCCCATCTCCAAGAGAATCTGAATCCTAGTTTCAATATTCAATCCTGTCAAATGACTTGGCAAAATCCAGAATCCATATTACATCTGTTCCCCCCATGTCCAATTCTGCTGACATGCTATTACAAAATATGAGCAAATCGCTAAAGGAAGCCCTACCTTTAACAAAACCATGAAGTCTCTCTATAGAGGATCCTACTGCTGTGTACTTCCATTGGATGTAACTCCTAACCTGTCTTTCCAATACCCTGATCGTCACACTAGCAATACTGACTCATCTACAGATGCATCAGTCCTAGCACCACCCTTGTATAATGGAATTTTTTTTTACTCTCCTTCCAATATCAGGAATAATGTATGTGCTGATACTCAACTAAAATCAGGTCAAGCACATTACTGTCTTGCACATTCCTTCAGCACTCACCTACTCTGAATGCCATATTCATATCAAGCTCTTATAATAGCTTTAATATCTCTATTCTTTGTTGGCATCCAGAGAATTCGTGGATCTACCCAGTATGCACAGCTTACTAAAGTGAAGCTTCAAAAATATGTTATTACTATTATTATATAAAAACATCACGGACAAATTAGAACTGTAAATATCACAGAAATCAGAAGCATCTATAGCATGTCTGATGAGTATGTTTTCACATTCACCAAGCTTGACTAGTTCTATGTAAAGAGAACTGTGCTAGCAACTGGAAATGCTTCAGGTTGTAGAGGTATTGTAAAATCATTTTGTAGTCTAGCAAAATACATGATATTCCAAAATTGAAAAGATAAAACTTGACCATGTATGAATCACTGCATTTCAATATATGGTCTCTTTAGAAAACCTCAAATTCAAGTGTTCAGTAAAAAATGCACTGTGCAATACACAATGATAGAACTGTTTCCACTGATGTAAAACTTATTCAATCAGGTAGCTAGAGGCATCGTACCTACCCTCAGATAGGTAGCTTTAGTATTTCAGTAATTTTGTCTTGTGGATAATGGCTGGAAAAATAATGATAGAGCCTCCATAGCTCAGTCAGTATAGACAAAGCCCTTTGGTCAGAAAGACCTGGGTTCATTTCCCGTCAGTGATGGGAGGACCTTTATCTGATCCCTTTAAACTAAAGGTGAGTTAGCCAGTCTCATATAGAGGTAGGGAGTTTTCTCACCCAGAAACTCAGGTTTTTCGTCCCCCCAGAACAGGCAAACCCATAAACACATGCATCTCAAGACATAGGACACACTGGGTGGCATAAGGTTACCGCCTTATTATTATTATTATGTGACACCGACAGCGAACCTCATCACCTACACCAACTGCATCTACTGCCCACCATCATCATTAGTATTTTCACAGACAATCACAAACATTCATGCCCACAGCAGGATTAGAACCCACAGCCTTTTGGCTAGAGAGCAGATATGCTAACCATTGTTCTCGTGATATGGTTGCAGTTAAATGAATAGAAAATCCTCGATACTGAAAGGTAAAAGAAGACGAAAGGAAGAAGAAATAATCATGTCATTGTACACAAAACAAGAATCAGGAAGTGTTGGCTTGCAGTCAGCATGTGGAACAAAATGGACAACAGAAGAAAATCTTCAGATGTTGATCTGAAGATTTTCTTCATAAGTCCATTTTTTCCCATATGCTGACTACAAATCAATACTTTTTGATTCTTGGTTGGTGTAGAATATTTTAAAGGCCATTATTTTATGCCAATCACCAAGTGTAACACCACATGCACTTTTCTCATTCATATAAGTTCTGGGTGTATTGCATAGCAACATGAATTTGAACTGGATATAGCAACTTCAAATATTTTTGTCACCCATGCACGGTGCACTGGTACTGAAATTGATCTAGTTGGACAACTTAAACAAGCAGTATTTCAATATGACAAATGAAACCAATTTTTCTTTGTTTGTAATAATAATAAACATCAATCAACTGCTGTCTCCAAAATCATAACTGGTGATTTGTTCACTACACACTAGGGATATGGCAAACCATGATCTGACCAAATAACTGAATACTGAATATTCAGTTGGAAACTAAGCCTAAGCATACTGAATTAAATTTTATAAATAGATGTTTGGGGGAAAAAAAAATTAAATACACTCCTTAAAAACTGATAAAAAATTCGATGTGTGTATATTTTTTGTTCAAAACACTTTGTCCAAATATCTGGTGCTTCAACCAAATTGCAAAATGAACTAAGACATCATCATCAAACTCCTGATATATACCTTCAAGAGGTGTACAAGATATGATAGTATAATACTACATGAAAAACTTACGTCACCACTTACTTCTTATCTACAATTTTCCACCAAATAAATCAGGGTGTGCTTAAGTCAAAGATGTATAACTGAGAGGAGACCTCCATATAGCCTTTAAAGGAATGCGGAGAACTGACCAGGGCTTCTAACCTAATGTCCAATCCTCACATTCTAGTGGTGCACCCTGTTGGGTACTGAATACTGGATACTGAACGAATGAGGATGGGCAATTTGGGATTTAGTCGACCAAATTGTATTCCTATTGGCTTAAACCAAAATACAATGATGGTACAACATGCAAAATTTCATGCCGGCAGGGGCGTCGCCCGGTTAAACAATGCCCCCGTTGTTTTCGCCAGGGAACCAGGGTGAACAGCGAAAAGTCAGCTACTGGAACAAATCTGAAAACACATCCTGACTCAACATCCAGAGATAAAGATCGGTACTATCAACATAAGAAGCTTGAATGGCAAAGAAATGGAGATAGCTGAGGAATTAGATAAGTACCAGATCGACATAATAGGGGTGACTGAAACAAAAAACACAAAAACTGGTGAGATCTTTCTGAGCAATAAATACAAAATGTTATATTCAGGCAATGACAATCAAGGAAAAGGATTAGCAGCCATAGAATCATCATCAAATTCCTGCCATGTACCCCACCCCCAAGAGGTTTACAGGATATGATAGTACTACATGAAAAATTTATATCATTACTAACTTCCTATCTACATTATCAGATCTTATATTTCTCTCATCTAAGGAACTTTGTACAGTATCAATCCACCTATATCTTGGTCTTCCTCTGGGTCGTTTTCCTGCCAACCTGGCAGAGAACAATTTTTGCTAATCTTTCCTCGCCCATTCTGTTTAAGTGACCATACATACCACCTTAGATTAGCTCTGCTAATGCATTCCTGGATGCTGACAATATCAAGTTCTTTCCTAATATCCTCATTTTTAATATGATGCCATCTGTTCACACCTCTAATCTTTCTCAGGACTCTCATATCTGCAGTCTCTAGTCTTTAGTCAAGTGTTTTACTTCTTACCCAGTTCTCAGATCCATAAGTTAAAATTGATTTTAATACTGTCTTGTATACAGCTAATTTAGTATTCTGACTAATTTCTCTCTTATTCCATATGAATTTATTCAATTGAATTCCTACCATACCAGCTTTGTTTATTCTATTGTCTATTTCCATATTTAATTTACCATCTTCAGTAAAAATCGTGCCTAAATAGTTCAAATGTTTTACTTATTCCACAGGTTGTCCGTTCACAAAGCAGTTTACATTTTCAATGATTCTGCCTATTTTCTTTGTCTTTTTATTGCTGACCTTCATACCATAGAATGGTAGCCATAGTATTCAGCACTAAATACAGGGCTAATCTTCTTAAAAGGCAGGCTGTCTCAAGTAGAGTAGTCTCAAGTAAGAAGCAAAGGAATAAGAAAATCTCATTGACTATGTTATTTTTGATAGTGATGTTTTCTCCCTGGTGCAAGACACCAGAGTGTAAAGAGGATTTGAAATTGGAAGTGATCACTATTTAGTCTTGAGCAGGATAAAATTCAATTTCATATTGAAAAGAATAACATGTAAGAAAGTTTTAAAGCGAATAAAAGTTGAGTAGCTCTCAGATGTGAACTGCAGAATAAAATACATGAAGATTATTGAAGAAAAAATGAAAGGGTTTGAGAACAGGAACCAAACCTTGGAGATTCAGTGGCCAGCCTTGAAGAAAACCCTGATTGATTGATTCAGCCAGAGAGGCATGTGGTGAGGTTGTCTGCAAGAACAGAAAAATCAGAACTGCATAAACGGACACAAGAAGTTAATGAGGCAGTAAAGGAAAAGAAGAAAGCATATCAAACGTTCCTGGCAAATAAGTCAGCTTGTGCTCTTAGAGAACACAGAGACAAATGTAAACAAAAGCCATGGGAGGACTTTGGCAAGAACATAGAAAATAAATATCAAAAAGGTGGCAAGATATTCTGAAGGGTGTTGAAGAAGCTCAGAAAAAAGTGCTGTAAAAGGCATTAGGGATGATAAAGGCGACATAAAAACTGGAGAAAAAGATATCCTTGAAGTATGGAGTCATTACTTCAAAAAATTGCTAAATGAAACAAGCAGTGATATAGTTCGCCCACCGATTTGAGGTCCCTCGAAACTACTGCGCATGTCAGAAAAAGGAGAATCCATTCCGATAATAGGGTAATCAGTCTGTCTTCTGGGAGGTAATAAAAAATTTTCCGACCTGTAATAATAAACAAACTGAGTTTGTTTATTATTACAGGTCGGAAAATTTAGCTTTTCTTTTACGAACATTGTTGTTTTTAAAGTGTAACTATTTTGCTTGTATAACAGTTGGAAAAATGTACGTAGAGTGTTAATACGTGCAAATACTACGTTCTACATAAAACAATGTCACTTCGCTCCATGATAAGTTTCCTTTTATTCTGGGACTTTTTAAAACAAAATCCGATTTCATGAAGTATTTTCCTTAAAGTTTCTCTTTTCCAAGGAAAATTAATTTTTTCTTTAAGCACAGGAATCAATTTCGGAACAGTTGGCACTCTTTTCTCGAATACGTAAAATTCGTGAATAGCTCTTCTTATAACGTCTACATCAAAATCATTCAAAGCTACGGTTTCGATGGTTTTACTCTGGCGCTTTATTTTTATTTTTTTTTTTTTTTAGGAGATTTAAATTTTGGCTTACGTTCACCTTTTGATTCCCTACGAATTCTTTTAACAGTCGACCCCGATACGCCTGCAATTGCACTTGCACGTTTTATGACTTGAGAAAGGGGAACAAGAAGACGGCCTTCTGACGATTCTTTTTCGCAGAATCAGCACATTATTCAATATTCTTTTGCAAGAGCTACTGAAAAGTGTAACAATAGAACTTGTTGACTGTACTGGATCCATCATACAAATTAATAATAAAAAAATAATGCAAAAAGAGAACAACAAAAATCAAGCTAGTACTAGTACAGCGACAGACAAGAAAGCACGTGATTTCGCATGTTGGCGACCAATTCGTACATCCTTCATTTCTTTCTCGCACAAATCCAACAAGGGATCTAGAAATGGTGGGCGAACTATAGCACAGTGGTAAAAAACACTCAACAGGCATGCAGTCAGGAATACATATCCATACTTGAAGTAGAAAAAGCCATCAAAGGCTTGAAATGTGGAAAGGCAGTAGGAGTAGATGATATTCGACCAAAAATGATGAAGTATGATGGTATAAAAATCTTACAGTGGCTGCACTGCATAGTTGACAAGGCCTATACAGAGGGAATAATTCCCGATGATTGGAGTAGAGCTCTCATAGTACCAATATATAAAAAGGGAAATAAAACTGAATGTGAGAATTACAGAGGTATTTCCCTGCTGAGTGTTCCTGGCAAGATTTATGCATGTATACTTGAGAAACGGTTGAGAAGAATTGTGGAAGAAAAGCTTGGTGAAGAACAAGCTGGATTCAGGTCAAATAGAGGCTGTCAGGACCAGATCTTCACTTTACGACAAATAGTTGAGAAATCATGGGAATATAACAAAAATATGTATTTAAGTTTTGTCGATCTGGAAAAGGCATATGACCAGGTGCCAAGAGAGAAGCTATTCAATACACTACAATTATATGGTGTCAATGGGGCATTATATCAAGCAATACTTAGTCTTTATTTGAGTTGTAAGTCAGCAGTTAGAATTGAAGGAAGTACAGGAAGATGGTTTCATGTTAAATCTGGTGTGAGACAAGGATGTACATTATCCCCTCTGTTATTCATTATCTATTTGGATCACATTATGAAGGAAAGTGGTATTAAACATGATATCAGAATTGGAGATGTTAATGTCAGCTCTTTGCTTTATGCAGACGATGTTATACTTCTAAATAAATGCGCTACAAGTTTGCAAGATTCACTGACTAAATTGAATAACTGTTGTAATAGATATGGTATGAAGGTCAGCCATAAAAAAACAAAGAGAATGAAAATAGGAAGAATCATTGAAAATGTTAACTGTGTTGTGAACGGAGAACCTGTGAAACAAGAAAAACATTTCAGCTGCTTAGGCACGATTTTTAGTGAAGATGGCAAATTAAATATGGAAATAGACAATTTCTCTCTTATTCCATAAGAGAGAAATTAGTCTGAACACTAAATCAGCTGTATACAAGACAGTGTTCAAACCAGTTTTAACTTATGGATCTGAGAGCTGGGTCAAAAGTAAAACACTTGACCAAAGACTAGAGACTGCATATATCAGTCCTGAGAAAGATTAGAGGCGTGAACAGATGGCATCAATCCCAATATCATATTAAAAATGAGGATATTAGGAAAGAGCATGGCATTGTCAGCATCCATGAATGCGTTAGCAGAGGTAATCTCAGGTGGTATGATCACTTCAACAGAATGGGCAAGGAAAGATTAGCAAAACAAGTGTTCTCTGCCAGGTTGGCAGGAAAACGACCCAGAGGAAGACCAAGATATAGGTGGATTGATATGGTACAAAGTGCCTTAGACGACAGAGATATAAGATCTGATAATGTTGGAGTCTTGACAATTAACAGACTGATTTGGAGGAAAATTGTAGATAGGAAGTTAGTAATGATGTAAATTTTTCATGTAGTACTATCATATCCTGTATACCCCTTGAGGGTACATGGCAGGAATTTGATGATGATGATAAATCTGTTACTTGTCAAGAATCCAACATTATCAGATCTTATATTTCTGTCTTCTAAGGTGCTTTTACCATATCAATCCACCTATATTTTGGTCTTCCTCTGGGTCTTTTTTCCTGCCAACCTGGCAGAGAACACTTGTTTTGATAATTTTTTCTCTCCCATTCTGCTTAATCGACCATACCATCTGAGATTAGATCTAACACATTCCTGGATGTTAACAATGTCAAGTTTTTTCCTGATATTGTCATTTTTAATACGATATTGCCATTGCTGCTATTTGTTCATGTCCCTAATGTTTCTCAGGAATCTCATATCTGTGGTCTCTAGTCTTTGGTCAAGTGTTTTATTTCTAACCCAGCTCTCAGATCCATAAGTTAAAATTGGCTTGAACACTGTCTTGTATATAGCTAATTAGTGTTTTGACTAATTTCTCTCTTATTTCATATACATTTATTCAGTTGACTTCCTACCATACCAGCTTTTTCGATTCTGTTGTCTATTTCCATATTTAATTTACCACCTTCACTAAAAATTGTGCCTAAGTAGCTAAAATGTTTTACTTGTTCTATAGGTTCTCCATTCATAATTCAGTTAATATTTTTAATGTTTCTACCGATTTTCATACCAAATTTATTACAATAGTTACTCAACTCAGTCAGAGAACCTTGCAGATTTGTACTGGATTTATTTAGAAGTATAACATCATCTGCATAAAGCAAAGAGCTGAGATTAACATCTCCAATTTTGATATCAGGTGTAATATCACTTTCCTTCATGATGTGATCCATATAGATAATGAATAACAAAAGGGATAATGTACATTCTTGTCTGATAGACTTATGAAGAAAATCTTCTGATCAACATCTGAAGATTTTCTTCCTGTGTCCATTTTGTTCCACATGCTGACTGCAAGTCAACACTTCTTAATTCTTGGTTGGTGTACAATGACATCACTATTTTCTTCTTTCTTTCTTCCTCTTTTACCCTGCTGTGTCAAGAATTTTTTGTTCATTTAACCACAACCGTATGACGAGGATAAGGTGGTTAGCCCTATGCCTCCTGGTGTATCCTATGTCTGTAGATGCATGTGGTCACAGGCAGATTTGTGTGTTCTGGGGGGGGGGGGGGGGGGGGATGAAAAACCCAAGATAAAAAGAATAAAGAACCATCCTTCTTATATCATAACCAAATACATATAGAAACTTGAAAAGTTTCAATAAAAGACCAGAGGGCTTATTATTATACAATCTATGGAATTGAAGTTGTTTATCTTTCACCACTTTATACACACACACTGCTTGGAAAGAAGTCAACGGACACCATAGTGAGGTACAAACAGCCATGGCTCCCATCTTAAGATGTAGGACCTTTCGCTGCAATGACTGCAGCAATCCTGCAGGCATACTTTCCACAAGCACACAATAAAGACTAATGGGAATTTTGGACCATTCTTCCTGTAGACGTATAATCAGATCCTGGACTGTCATGGGGGCAGATGTCCTTGACCTCACACAGATCCACACATGTTCAATAAGGTTGAGATCAGGGCTTTGTGGAGGCCAGTCAAGTGTGGTGATGTTCATGTCCACAAACCACACAATTACATAGCAGCATTATGACATGGTGCATTTTCTTACTAAAAGAAACAATGTCAGTTCCTTGGAAATGCCACAAAATAGGAAGCATTGCATTGTCCAGAATGTTTAGATATCTCAGAGGTCTGAGACCAAACTAGGAAAAACAAAACCATACCACCACCTTGGAATTTCATTGTTGAGGTTGTGCACTCTAAGAGAGATTCACCAGGCATCCACCACACTCATACATCTGCTCAGTAGAAGGTATAGCATGATTCATCATTCCATAACACAGCTTTCCAAGCTTCATGGTCCCACTGAAAATGGCGCTGCATGTTGGTTCGAGTAATGTGGGACTTGCATAATGCAATCCTACTATGTCGTGAGCTTCAGTTAAAGTTTTTGTGCAAATTCGTGTTCCATTCAATGCCCAGAACTCTATTTCAATATCAGCCAAATAATGGCGGTTTTTACATATTATTCTTTGTAGCACCCTACAGTCACATTCAGTGAGTGTGGTGGGTCATCCACTTTGGATAGCACTTACAGTTGATTCCTTGCTCTTCCATCTCAGTATGGTATCACTGATTGTGGACGTGCAATGGCCCAATTTGTCAACAATTTGCCAAACAGATAGACCTGCAACATGATGCTATCATAATGCCTCTTTCAAACTCCGTCAGTTCCCTTCTCACAGCCATTTCACATGGACACAATTACGCTGACTTGGGAACATCATATTCCTCCAACGTACTGTTGTGTCCCAATTTATGATTTTTATTCTATCTAGTAATTTCCTCTTATCTATGCTCTACTATTATCTATGCTCGAGATATCACCAAAAATTTTTACTAATACTTAAGTTATTTCTCCCCTTAGTACCCCTAATATTTGTATTTATACTGCGCCTTTTGGGATATTTAGTTTGAGATATTATATACAAAAACAAGGAGAAAGAACTAAAATATGTCAGTAAGTGTAACTATGTTGCAGTCGTGACACTTTATCCCGTTTCTTAACACATTAATTTCCCGCGTGATTAGGTTCGTAAATTTTCAAGTGGTGCATTGGACAGCAATTTCAGACAACTGTTTTATCATTGGACAAAAGGTTTATTAAATTCCTTAACATGGTACAATTCAAATTTTAGTTATTACTCAATTCAATGCTATACTAAATATTTACAAACTGACATTAGCTTATCATAAATAATTAAGCTATGATCCTATAATGGGTATTACGATCATGCCGCCATACACATTCAACACATAACTTCATATGACATGGACATATAAGATTAATTCACACAATTTAACTATTCAAACTTAAGTAGATTAACTAAACCTTTTACTGCACTAACACACAACTATGACATTTTAACTTTCCTATACATTACAATAGACATGCAAAATTCTCAGGACACTTAATTATTCATATAACATTAACACTAGCCAGCTTACTTTTAATATATATTCTGTCAGATACTAAAGTCCTAGTAGAAATTTTCCTTGGTCACTTCAACAGTTCCGTATTAGAATAATGATACCTATTACAGACAAATTTTAGTTAACATTAGATATGTTTTACAGTATACCTTTCTTTCTTGAGTTTTTCATATGGGCCTTTACCTTTTTCCGATTGAACTAGCTTTGTATAACATCTCCGATAATCTGCTACTCCTACGTTCCTTTTGGAATTGAACTATGCTTACATGGTCTTAAACTTTCGTAATTCAGGACACTTTGAATCATCTATATGACGGCTGTGCAACTCGCGACGTGGATATCGATATCTTTACAGCTTTCCCTTTCTCGTGGTTGTCACTGAAGTTGAAACACAAAGAATATGTTTCCTTTTCTTTGACTCTATGGCATTCTTCGCTTCTTACATAGGAAATCCAGAATCGAAATCCCGCTCACTTTTGTTTCCATGTTGTGACGACGGAGATATAACCCCAATCCCCACTCAGGAAAACCGCATGAAACCTATGTCACGGAGCTCGTAGAGAACTCCTCGGGAACAGAACCAAAACAAAAACCAAAAAGCCTTCTGGGGGGTGAGGGGTTCCAACCCTTTTATACTTGCTCTCCTAACGGCACCCTCTTTTCTCTGCCCCCTACTTGTTTCTACTTCACCGCCCAATTAGGGTGACGTTTTTTTTTCTCTGCCAAACGTCCTTTGGTCAGCGAGCCAAACGATGTCTCAATCCGGGAATCAGCCCTGAGCGATAGTCTGTTGTTTTTCTTTTGCTAGCCTCTAATTTAATCCCCTTTCCAAAATTTTTCTATGAATTTACTTAATAACTTAATCTCTAGCCTCTCACATACCATCTCTTATGACTAATCCTTCTCTGTCTTATTTATTTAAATTTTCTCATTTAAATCATATCACAATATTAATATATTCTTTCTTTTGTTAGTTAGTTTAACAAAAACCTTTATTTTTTATACATTTTATTGGATGCAAGAATCTTTCTTTTTCTTTTAATTAATTCATCTGTTATTTTTTTTTTTTTTTTTATGCAGGGTTTTTTATTTATTTGCTCTTCATGTTACACCATGATAGCTGAGAATTCTATATTCTTTAGATATCAGGTGTAACAATACCGACTATAAACACATGAATTCTGCCATTGCAGGTCCCAAGCCCAGATGAGAGGAGGAGGAGGGTTGTAATTGTGGCTAGCAACTGCAACATGTAAAAAACATATTACTACAGAAACCTCAACCATTGTTGGAAAACTGACACAAAAACAAGATGGAGAAGTACTGGGAGAAATGAAGCAAGCCAGTGAAAACCTCATGGGGGGAAGCTGACAGGCAGAAAACTTCAAGGAAAAAAACCTCTTTAGCCAAAAACTTTGAACCAAAATTGGATGCTGGAATATTAGGACTTTGTACGAAAGTGGAAAAGTTAATTTACTGTACCAGAGCAATGTACAGATACAAAATAAAAATACTAGGTCTAAACGAGACAAGATGGAACAGTAGCAGAGAAATCCAACTAACAACAAACAAATGCATTTTATATTATGGAAACCAGAATAAGGATGACACACACAGCAAGGTGTGGCTTTCATGCTAACAACAGATGCCAGAAGAGCACTAATTGAATGGAAACCAGTTTCTGAATGAATAATCAAAGCTAGATTTAAAACTAAACCAACAAACAATGCAAAAAATAGAAGAGAAAGGAGATTTCTATCATATATTTCAAAAAGAAGTGGATGAAGTAAAAAAGTAAAGCTATGCTTTTAATTATAGAGGACATGAATATGAAAAGAAATAATGGGAAAAGAAGGTTTAGGAAACTGTAATGAAAATGGGGAAATCCTAAAAGATTTTTGCGCTTTCAATGATATGATCATAGGAGGAACCTCATTTAAACACAAAGACATCCATAAACAGACTTGGATATCACCTGATAAGAAATCCAAAAACCAAATAGACCATATTTTAATCAACAGACTATGTTGAACCTCTTTGATAGATGTAAGACTTTGGAGAGGTTAAGATGAATTTACAGACCACTTATTGATTGCAAAAATAAAAATGAAACTAAGAAAAGTATTT
Source organism: Typopeltis vanoorti (assembly GCF_054136105.1). Lineage (NCBI taxonomy): Eukaryota > Metazoa > Arthropoda > Arachnida > Uropygi > Thelyphonidae > Typopeltis > Typopeltis vanoorti. The sequence goes on from NC_143551.1 coordinate 61,398,483, forward strand.
AAAGGCAAGAACCAAAGAATTAAATACCATATATCCAAACTGAAAAAAAAGGATACAAAAGAACAATAAAAAGAAACATCATCATCATCAAATTCCTGCCATGTACCCTCAAGGGGTGTACAGGATATGATAGTACTACATGAAAAAAATTACATCATTACTAACTTTCTATCTACAATTTTCCTCCAAATCAGTCTGTTACTTGTCAAGACTCCAACACTATCAGATCTTATATTTCTATCGTCTAAAGCACTTTGTACCGTATCAATCCACCTATATCTTGGTCTTCCTCTGGGTCGTTTTGCTGCCAACCTGGCAGAGAACACTTGATATACTAATCTTTCTTCGCCCATTCTGTTTAAGTAACCATACCACCCGAGATTAGCTCTGCTAACGCATTCCTGGATGCTGACAATGTCAAGTTCTTTCCTAATATCCTCGTTTTTAATATGATATTGCCATTGATGCCATCTGTTCACGCCTATAATCTTTCGCAGGACTCTCATATCTGTGGTCTCTAGTCTTTGGTCAAGTGTTTTACTTCTGACCCAGCTCTCAGATCCATAAGATAAAACTGGTTTGAACACTGTCTTGTATACGGCTAATTTAGTGTTCCAACTAATTTCTCTCTTATTCCATATGAATTAATTCAACTGACTTCCCACCATACCAGCTTTGCTGATTCTGTTGTCTATTTCTATATTTAATTTATCATCTTCAGTAAAAATCGTGCCTAAGTAGCTGAAATGTTTTACTTGTTCCACAGGTTCTCCATTCACAACACAGTTGACATTTTCAATGATTCTGCCTATTTTCATTGTCTTTGTCTTTTTATTGCTGACATTCATACCATATCAATTACCACAGCTATTCAATTTAGTCAGAGAATCTTGCAGATTGTAGCAGATTTATTTAGAAGTATAATATCATCCGCATAAAGCAAAGAGCTGACATTAACATCTCCAATTTTGATATTAATACCACTTTCCTTCATAATGTGATCCATATAGATAATGAATATCTTAGGGGATAATGTACATCCTTGTCTCACACCAGATTTAACATTAAACCATCTTCCTGTACTTCCTTCAATTCTAACTGCTGACTTACAACTCAAATAAACACTAAGTATTGCTTGATATAATGACCCTTTGACACCATATAACTGTAGCGTATTGAATAGCTTCTCTCTTGGCAGCTTGTCATATGCCTTTTCCAAATCGACAAAACTTAAATACAGATCTCTGTTATGTTCCCATGCTTTCTCGACTATTTGTCGTAAAGTGAAGATCTGATCCTGACAGCCTGTATTTGGCCTGAATCCAGCTTGTTCTTCACCAAGCTTTTCTTCCACAATTCTTCTCAACCGTTTCTCAAGTATACTTGCATATCTCTTGCCAGGAATCAGTAGGGAAATACTTCTGTAATTCTCACATTCAGCTTTATATCCCTTTTTATATATGGGTACTATGAGAGCTCTACTCCAATCATCGGGAATTCATCCCTCTGTCCAGGCTTTCTGAACTATGCAGTGCAGCCACTGTAAGACTCTTATACCACCATACTTCAGCAATTCTGGTCAAATATTATCTACTCCTGCTGCATTTCCACATTTCAAGCCTTTGATAGCTTTTTCTACTTCAATTATGGATATGTATTTCTGACTGCATGCCTGTTCAGTGTTTTTTACCACTGTGCTGTCATCACTGCTTGTTTCATTTAGCAGTTTTTCAGAAGTAATTACTCCATACTTCAAGGATATCTTTTTCTCCTGTTTTCGTGTCACCTTTATAATCTCTAACTCCTTTTACAGCACTCTTTTCTCCATTCCTAAGCTTCAACAACCTCAAGAATATTTTACCACCTTCTTGATATTTATTTTCTATATTATTGCCAAAGACCTCCCATGAGTTTTGTTTAGCTAGTTTTACACACTGTTTAGCATTCTTGCATTTGTCTCTGTATTCTCTAAGAGCACAAGCTGACTTATTTGCTAGGAACTTTTGATATGCTTTCTTCTTTTCCTTCACTTCCTTAACTTCCTGTGTCCACCAGGGAGGTCTGAATTTTTTTTATCCTTGCAGACAAACTCACCACATGCCTCTCTGGCAGAATCAATCAATGTTTTCTTCAGAGTTTGCCACTGAATCTCCAAGGTTTGATTCCTGTTCTCAAACTCTTTAATTTTTTCTTCAATAATCTTTGTGCATTTTAGTCTCTACAGTTCACATCTGAGAGCTGCTCGACTTTTATTCACTTTAAAACTTTATTACATGTTATTCTTTTCAATATGAAATTCAATTTTATCCTGCTCAAGACTAAATAGTGATCAATTTCAAATGCTTTGTACACTCTGGTGTCCTGCACCAGGGAGAAAACATCACTATCAACAATAGCATAGTCAATGAGACTTTTCTTATTCCTTGCCTCTTCTCTCCATGTGTATTTGTGCACATTTTTATGTTGGAACATGGTGTTAGTAATAACCAGTCGATGTCCTGAGCAGAAATCCAACAGATATCTGCCATTATTATTAGCTTTACTCTTTTCTCCAAATTTTCCCAAAATATTTTTGTATGTCTCACAATCATTTCCTACTCTGCTATTCAGATCCCCAACAAGGACCAACTTTTCCTTTTTCATTGTGTCAGCTGCTTTTTCTAAAGCCTCAAAAAATTCCTCCACTTCTACCTTAGTAGAACCTTCTGTGGGACCATAGGCACAAATAAGTCTCATTGTCCAGTTCCCCATTCTCATATTCGCCCACATTACTCTACTCGAGACTGCCTGCCATTCAAGAAGATTAGCCTCGTATTTTGTGTTTAATACTATGGCTACTCCTTCTTTTCCTTGATTGTCATTGCCTGAATATAACATTTTGTATTTATTGCTCAGAAAGATCTCACCAGTTTTTGTGTTTTTTGTTTCAGTCATCCCTATTATGTCGATCTGGTACTTATCTAATTCCTCAGCTAGCTCCATTTCTTTGCCATTGAGGCTTCTTATGTTGATAGTACCGATCTTTAACTCTGGTGATGTTGAGTTCGGGTTTGTTTTCAGATTTGTTCCAGTCGCTGACTTTTCGCTATTCACCCTGGTTCCCTGGCGAAAACAACGGGGACCTTGTTTAACCGGGCGACGCCCCAGCCGGCATGAAATTTTGTCATGTTGTACCATCATTTTTTATTTTGGTTTAACCAATAAGAATACAATTTGGTCGGCTAAATCCCAAATTGCCAGCCCATCCTCGTTCATTCAGTATCCAGGTAGATACCCAACAGGGTGCACCACGAGAAGGTGAGGATTGGACATTAGGTCAGTATTCAGGTAGATACCTAACAGGGTGCACCATGAGAAGGTGAGGATTGGACATTAGGTCAGAAGCCCTGGTCGGTTCTCCGCATTCCTTTAAAGGTTATGTGGAGGTCTCCTCTCAGTTATACAGCTTTGACCCTTAAGCACCCCTATAAAGAAACATTAAGGAATAAATATGGAAGTCTTATAGAGCTACATAAAGACATAGACATAAAAATGAATTGGGAAAAATAAAGAGTATATTTAAATAATACCGAAGTAGTTCTTGGAAGGAAGAGCGGAAATCACAAACAATGGATCTCTGAGAAAACCATCAAATTATGTGAAGAAGGGAAAGCTTTATGGAATACACCTGTGCAAAAACAGAAGAAAATGAAAGAAATAGAATAAATGAAAGAAAAATGGACAGGTAAAAAAAAAAATGCAAGGAAAGATAGAAGAGATTGCCTGGAGGAAATGTGTAAAGAGGCTGATGAAGCAGCAAGTAAATTTGACTCAAAGAGGGTGTTTGAGATAGCAAGAAAGTTAGCTGGGAAGAGTTTTAAAAGAGAAGGACCTGTAAAAAACAAACAAGGAAAGCTATTCACAAATGTAGCGGACATAGAAAAAAGATGGGTAGAACATTTCCAAGAAATTTTAAATGGAAAAATAGAAAATCTAGCATAAGAAATACTAGAAAAACAGAAGAAGAAGAAATACTTAAAGAAATACAGGAACTATAATTAAATTAGAAATAACTCGGGCAGTAAAGAAAACAAAAAATAATAAAGCTGCTGGCAGTGACAATATACAGGCTGAACAGCTTAAAGCATATATAAACATTACTGTTGAAATGCTACACACCCTCTATTTAATGAAATACAGGAAAAGGAGGAATGGCTAGAAGACTGGAATATAGGACTCCTGGTGAAACTACCAAAAATAGGAGATATAACACTTTGTAAAAACTGGAGAGGGATTTCACTTCTAAATGTTGTAAGTATTTACTAGAATACTATTAGAAAGAAACAAGAAATTGAAGCTAAATTGAGGAAAGAACAGGCTGGGTTCAGGCCAAATAGATCTTGTATTAACCAGATGATAACATTAAGAATAATTATTCAACAATCAACAGTGTGGCAGAATAACCTATTTTTGGGATTCATTGACTTTGAACGAGCATTCGATAGCAGAGACGGAAAGACTATGTGGAAGTTAATGAAGCACTAGGGATTCACCTAGAAAATCATAAATATAACAAAGAAAACTCATAAAAAATACAAAATCCAAATAATAAATAATGGCAAACTATCAGAACCATTTACAACAAACACAAGAGTATGACAAGGATGTATACTCTCCCCGACAATCTTTCTCATTGTTATTGATTGGGTGACGAGGAAAACATCTGTATGGTCAAATAAAATAAATGACCTGGATTTTGCAATGACATATGCCTTTTGGCACAAAAACATCAACACCTCCAAAAGAAAACAGATAATTAAATTAGGAAGCAAATAAATGTGGAGTGAAAATAAATCATAACAAGACTAAAGTAATGAAGATAAACTCCAAACAAGAATTAGTTTGACATACTAGGGAAAACATTGAAACAAGCAGATAACTTGGTCTACCTGGGATCAGTGATTAGCACACAAGGAGGAAAATCGCACAGGATATACAAAATAGAATTCAGAAAGCACAGATTGCATTTAGTATGATGAAGAAAATTTGAGGATCCAAAGAAATAAAATTCATCATCATCAAATTCATGCCATGTACCCTCAAGGGGTGTACAGGATATGATAGTACTACATGAAAAATTCACATCATTACTAACTTCCTATCTACAATTTTCCTCCAAATCAGTCTGTTAGTTGTCAAGACTCCAACATTATCAGATCTTATATTTCTATCGTCTAAGGAATAAAATTAGAAACCAAAATTAGGCTCTTTAACACTAATGTTAAACCAGTTTTACTATACGGAGATGAGACATGGTCATTAACAAAGGAAAGCATAAATAAAATACAGGTCTACATAAATAAACGCTTGAGGAATATAGTGGGCGAATAAAATAACAAACACAGTACGTACTTTGTGGAAAGAACAGGTCAAGCCAGCATCAGAAATGAAATCACTAAAAGAAAATGGAATTAGATAGGTCACAATCAGGAATCCAGATAAAGAAATAGCAAAAACTGCACTGGAATGGAATCCCAAAGGCAAGAGAAAAAGAGGTAGACCCAGGATAACATGGAGAAGAGAACTGAGACAGAGAGAAGACAGCTGGGACGTTCCTGGAAAGAAATAAAAAAAGAAGCACTGCATAGAGTCAGATGGAAGTCAATGGTTGAGGCCCTATGCTCTGTAGGGAGCAAAGAAGAGAGATAAGGCAACATATACATGACTCATTACATGGCACAATGCATCTTGTCCATATGGTTGTCCGTTGACTTTTTCCCAAATAAAAAGTAGTATTGCCAGCTAAGGTAACACTGCTGCAGAGAACTGTATTTTCAATATCTAATAATTTTATGCTTTTCATAAATATAATAAATTGTCAAATATTAAAAGTAGAGCTAAGAAACTTCAATTTGGCATTAGTAAGATATTAATTTTGAGGAAATATTTTGGCAGGAAGTTAGTAACGGTGTAACTTTTTCATGTATTACAATCATAATATCCTGTAAACCCACTGAGGCTGTATATCGGAATTTGATAATGAGATATTGAAATTTGAATATTATGGATCCATCCACATTTTATAGCCAAATGTAGCTAAATTTACCAGAACTATTGAAATCTACAACTACTTTATCATAACTATGGGAAATTTTAGAAACTTAGGTTTTTTCTAAATTTGGGTATTAAATAAAAGTTAAGTAGCTCTCAGATGTAAACTGTTTCTCTCCGAAGAAAACATCGATTAATTCAGCCAGAGAGGCATGTGGTGAGGTTGTCTGCAAGGATAGAAAAATCAGAACTCCATGGTGGACACAGGAAGGTAAAGATGCAGTGAAGGAAAAGAAGAAAGCATATCAAAAGTTCCTGGCAAATGAGTCAGCTTGTGCTCTTAGAGAATGCAGAGACAAATGTAAGAAAGCTAAACACTGTGTAAAACTAGCTAAACAAAAGTCATGGGAAGACATAGAAAATAAATATCAAGAAGGTGGCAAAACATTCTGGATGCAGTTGAAAAAGCTCAGAAATGGAGAAAAGAATGCTGTAAAAGGAATTAGAGATGATAAAGGTGACATGAAAACCAGTGAAAGAGGTATCTTTGATGTATGGAGTAATTATTTCCAAAAATTGCTAAATGAAACAAGCAGTAATAACAGCACAGTAGTAAAAAAAAACACTCAACAGACATGCAATCAGGAATACGGATCTATACTTGAAGTAGAAAAAGCCATCAAAAGCCTGAAATGTGGAAAGGCAGCTGGAGTAGATGATATTCAGAACAGAAATGCTCAAGTATGGAGGTATAAAAGTCTTACAGTAGCTGCACCGCATAGTTCAGAAGGCCTCAACAGAGGCACGAATTCCAAATGATTGGAGTAGAGCTCTCATAATACCCATATATAAAAAGGGAAATAAAACTAAATGCAAGAATTATAGAGGTATTTCCCTACTGAGTGTTCATTGGTAAAATTCATTCAAGTATACTTGAGAAACGGTTGAGAAAGATTATGGAAGGGAAGCTTGGTGAAGAACAAGCTGGATTCAGGCCAAATAGAGGCTGTCAGGATCAAATTTTCACGTTACAACAAATAGTTCAGAAATCGTGGGAATATATATATCTGAATTACAATTTTGTAGATCTGGAAAATGCATATGACAAGGTGCCAAGAGAAAAGCTATTCAAAATGCTACAGTTGTATGGTTTCAATGGGGCATTATATCAAGCAATACTTAGTATTTATTTGAGTTGTAAGTCAGCAGTTAGAATTGAAGAAAGTATAGGAAGATGATTTAATGTTAAATCTGGTGTCAGACAAGGATGTACATTATCCCTCTGTTATTTATTATCTATATGGATCACATTTTGAAGGAAAGTAGTATTAAACCTGATATCAAAATTGGATATGTTAATGTCAGCACTTTGCTTTATGCGGATGATGTTATACTTCTAAATAAATCCGCTACATGTTTGCAAGATTATCTGACTAAATTGAATAACTCTTGTAATAAATTGGTATGAAGGTCAGCAATAACAAGACAAAGACAATGAAAATAGGCAGAAGCATTGAAAATATCAAGTGCATTTTGAATGGAGAACCTATAGAACAAGTAAAACATTTCACCTACTTAGGCACAATTTTTAGTGAACATCATCATCATCATCAAATTCCTGCCATGTACCCTCAAGGGGTGTACAGGATACGACAGTACTACATGAAAAAATTACATCATTACTAACTTCCTATCTACAATTTTCCTCCAAATCAGTCTGTTACTTGTCAAGACTCCAACATCATCAGATCTTATATTTCTATCGTCTAAGGCACTTTGTACCGTATCAATCCACCTATATCGTAGTCTTCCTCTGGGTCGTTTTGTTGCCAACCTGGCAGAGAACACTTGTTTTGGTAATCTTTCCTCTCCCATTCTATTTAAATGACCATACCACCTGAGATTAGCTCTGCTAATGCATTCCTGGATGCTGACAATGTCAAGTTCTTTCCTAATATCCTCATTTTTAATATGATATTGCCATTGATGCCATCTGTTCATGCCTCTAATCTTTCTCAGGACTCTCATATCTGCGGTCTCTAGTCTTTGGTCAAGTGTTTTACTTCTGACCCAGCTCTCAGATCCATAAGTTAAAACTGGTTTGAACACTCTCTTGTATACGGCTAATTTAGTGTTCCAACTAATTTCTCTCTTATTCCATATGAATTAATTCAACTGACTACCCACCATACCAGCTTTGCTGATTATGTTGTCTATTTCTATATTTAATTTATCATCTTCAGTAAAAATCATGCCTAAGTAGCTGAAATGTTTTACTTGTTCCACAGGTTCTCCATTCACAACACAGTTGACATTTTCAATGATTCTGCCTATTTTCATTGTCTGTCTTTTTATTGCTGACCTTCATACCATATCTATTATAACAGCTATTCAATTTAGTCAGAGAATCTTGCAGACTTGTAGTGGATTTATTCAGAAGTATAACATCATCCGCATAAAGCAAAGAGCTGACATTAACATCTCCAATTTTGATATCAGGTTTAATACCACTTTCCTTCATAATGTGATCCATATAGATAATGAATAACAGAGGGGATAATGTTACATCCTTGTCTCACACCAGATTTAACATTAAACCATCTTCCTGTACTTCCTTCAATTCTAACTGCTGACTTACAACTCAAATAAAGACTAAGTATTGCTTGATATAATGCCCCATTGACACCATATAACTGCAGCGTATTGAATAGCTTCTCTCTTGGCACCTTGTCATATGCCTTTTCCAAATCGACAAAACTTAAATACAGATCTTTGTTATATTCCCAGGCTTTCTCGACTATTTGTCGTAAAGTGAAGATCTGATCCTGACAGCCTCTATTTGGCCTGAATCCAGCTTGTTCTTCACCAAGCTTTTCTTCCACAATTCTTCTCAACCGTTTCTCAAGTATACTTGCATAGATCTTGCCAGGAACACTCAGTATGGAAATACCTCTGTAATTCTCACATTCAGTTTTATTTCCCTTTTTATATATTGGTACTATGAGAGCTCTACTCCAATCATCGGGAATTCATCCCTCTGTCCAGGCTTTCTGAACTATGCAGTGCAGCCACTGTAAGACTTTTATACCACCATACTTCAGCATTTCTGGTCAAATATCATCTACTCCTGCTGCCTTTCCACATTTCAAGCCTTTGATGGCTTTTTCTACTTCAAGTATGGATATGTATTCCTGACTGCATGCCTGGTCAGTGTTTTTTTATCACTGTGCTGTCATCACTGCTTGTTTCATTTAGCAGTTTTTCAAAGTAATTACTCCATACTTCAAGGATATCTTTTTCTCCTGTTTTCATGTCACCTTTATCATCTCTAACTCCTTTTACAGCACTCTTTCCTCCATTCCTAAGCTTCTTCAACAACCTCCAGAATATTTTGCCACTTTCTTGATATTTATTTTCTATATTCTTGCCAAAGTCTTCCCATAACTTTTGTTTAGCTAGTTTTACACAGTGTTTAGCATTCTTGCATTTGTCTAAGAGCACAAGCTGACTTATTTGACAGGAACTTTTGGTATGCTTTCTTCTTTTCCTTCACTGCCTCTTTAACTTCCTGTGTCCACCAGGGAGTTCTGATTTTTTTATCTTTACAGATAACCTCACCACATGCCTCTCTGGCAGAATCAATGTTTTCTTCAGAGTTTGCTACTGAATCTCCAAGGCTTGATTCCTGTTCTCAAACTCTTTCATTTTCTTTTCAATAATCTTTCTGTATTTTAGTCTACAGTTCACATCTGAGAGCTGCTCAACTTTTATTCGCTTTAAAACTTTCTTACATGTTATTCTTTTCAATATGAAATCAATTTTATCCTGCTCAAGACTAAATAGTGATCACTTCCAATTTCAAATCCTCTGTACACTCTGGTGTCCTGCACCAGGGAGAAAACATCACTATCAACAATAGCATAGTCAATGAGACTTTTCTTATTCCTAGCCTCTTCTCTCCATGTGAATTTGTGCACATTTTCATGTTGGAACATGGTGTTAGTAATAACCAGTCCATGTCCTGAGCAGAAATCGAACAGATATTTGTCATTATTATTAGCTTTGCTCTTTTCACCAAATTTTCAATTTTTTTTAAAAATTTTTTTAAATAAAATTTTTTTAATTTATTTATTTAAATAAAATAATACAGCATAAAAAATCAGAGCAAATATTTCACTTATTTCCTCAAATAACAAAATACAAATATTAATGGAATTATTAATCAAAATGAATTCACAATAAATTACGATATTTATGTCTATTATGAATTATGATACTTGGTCAACCTGGCCTGGTTGGCCGAGTGGTTAGCGTATCCGCTCTCCAGCCAAAAGGCTGCGGGTTCGAATCCCGCCGTGGGCATGGATGTTTGTAATTGTCTGTGAAAGCACTAGTGGTGGTAGTAGGCGGTAGATAGCATTGGTGTTAGATGATGGTTGGTGGAGTAGTGAGACGAAGAGTTGTAGAGTTGATGCCCTCCCTTGATGAGTCTTTGGATTTCCTGGAGGTGTGATATAATAATAATATAGGAAAAGAAATTTGTTGCTGTTTTTGGGATAAGCCTACATTTGCCTGTTTGCATATATTGCATATATACATATTATTATTTTTTTTTGAATTATTTGTTAACATCAAATAACATTTGCTGTTTTGGTGGATTTACTTTAGATTCTGACTGCATACTTGTTTTTGAATTGTGGTTTGATATTTCAGTTTGCTTCACAAATTCATTGCAATGCTGGTGTTTTTACATGATTAATCCTAGATATGCATTTCCTTTTTCCTGTGTCAAAGATATTTTGTCGTTTGCATATTTTACATTTTGCAAATTTTGTATCTTCGTAAAACAAAACTTCCAAATACTGCTTTTTTATTATGGCCAAACTGTCCTCTTTTTCAATATTTTTAGACTGCATAATATAGACTAAAATATATACATCAAAGAAAGTGCCTGTATCAAATGTAGCCTTTGGATGAAGTGGTGCAAGATAAGGGAAGGCTTTTCCTGATTTGTTGCATTTGCTATGATGCACATAACAGGAATTTTTCTGCTTCAGTATGCAAATATTTCTATTGATTTGATCAAAACCAAATATCTGGAAAACATGCAAAATCAACCAAATACCAAAGCAAAACCAAATTATATTAAGTTATAACCATGTCAAAAATCATGCATGCAGATTAGCAGGTATGCTAAAGATATTGTTCAACAGAAACCATCAATATGCACTATAGCATAAAATACTAGCAAATCTTGCTCTTACTTAAGCTCTTGATTTTTTTTTTTTTTTTTTTTTTTAAATAAACAATTTTCTAGTCCAACAGTTCATGACATACATTAATTCTTACTTCATTTCTAAAATTTCAAGTGGGTTGATTAGAATTCTGGCCAAAGCAAATAACGCTTATGCAGCCAGCATTATCATCAAATTCCTGATATGTACCTCAAGGGGGTATAGAGAATGCTGATTAGCACTCATGATTAGGTTTACATTATCAATAACCTCTTATCAACAATCTTCCATCAGATTAATCTATTTGTCCAATACTTCCAGTTCTTATATTTCAGTATTCTAGACACTTAATTGCATCAATCCACTTAGATCTTGATCTTCTTCAGGGTCTTTTTTTTTTAACTCAAAATCTTTAAAAATTAAAAAAAAATTTTTAAAACATCAAAATCAAACCAGCTAATGCCTTTTATTCCCTTATAGAGAGTAGGTGAGGCCTTTATACCCTATCTAGCTTTTAAAGACTGAGTGGGCAGTTCAATCTCCACCAGTAGCCAATCAGAGATAGCTGGCCCATGTCTATCACTAATTATAGCAGCCACCGATGAAGAGGCTGGCCAACAAGTGCTGCCATCTCTTGGTATCTAACCCTAACAAGATATGTCACTGTCTGAAATAATGTGGGTACTACAGTCGATTTTCTTGAGTTTAAGGGATGAAACACCCCGAGTTTCCGGGAGGAAAAACCCGCTTGCCTGTTCCAGAGATCGACTAATTCGGGAACAGGTGGAAGAAAGGCTTAGAAAAAGTTCCTCCAGTCGGTGACCAGACTTGAATTTAAGTCAAAACTTCGAGAGACCAAGCGCCACTTCCAATGAGCTACACAGGCCAAACCAGACTAAAAGTATACAATACATTAGTCCTACCAGTCTTATTGCAAGGAAGTGAAATCTGGACAATAAAACAAAAAGACAAACAAAGATTAATAACAGCAGAAATGAAGTTTATGAGAAAAACTGCAAAGTATACTCTATTTGATCACAAAAGCAATGAAGAAATTATGAAAGAATTAACCAAGAATCAATAATAGAAAAAATTAAAAAATATAAACATAAATGGATGGAACACATTCAAAGAAGGAAAATAGAAAGATCACATACCAGAACAAGCCTTAAAGTACAAGCTATTAGGGAAAAGAAAACCAAGACATCCTCTTAAACGATTCAACAATGACTTCTAAGGTTGGAACAGACCAGGCTAGGCCTAAATCCTTGATGTGCATAATGATGATGATCAATGCATCAACTGTTTCAAATAAGCTAAGTTACTCAGCTATGACAGGCCAGGGAGCTTAACATGCAAGGAAACAGTACATCGAATAGGAAATGGACAACAGAAGAAATTATGCTGGTAGGTGAGGATCCATTAAATAAATTCATATGGAATAAGGGAGAAATTAGACAAAACTAAACTAGCATACTGTGTTCAAGCCAATTTTAAGCTACAGATCTCAAATTTGGATTAGAATTAAAGCAGTTGGAAGTTTATTTTCCACTTGGTTAGACTATAATAAATTTAGTTTAATCCTTTATCCAAGTGTATGCAAACAAAATTTGTGCCTGAAGTACTTCAGGACTGAGGCAACTCGTAGTAAAGGTGGACCAAGCTCTCACTTCAGTACTTCAGGCACAAACTTTGTTTGCATACACTTGGATAAAGGATTAAACTAAATTTATTATAATTAAAGCAGTTGATCAAAGACTAGAGAAAGCAGATATGAGATTACTGAGAAAAAATTAGATAAGTGAACAGATAGTATCAAAAGAAGAAGGTGCTGGCAATTTACAGGTGCTAAATAAGTATTGATGCTGAAATACAGCATCAATACTTATTTAGCACCTTAATTGTAAACAACAGTAAATCAATAAGGTTAAATAGAACAGAAACTAAACATGCACATGAAATATGCAGTACACCATGCAGTTTTATTTTTCTCTAATGGAGTAATTCATGCATTCTTGTAATTCACACACACCACAATTTGACTTCTCCTTTTGCATAATTTTTGTCCTTAATTAAGAATTTAATGAAATAACACTTACCATGCCAACTGATCATTAAACAAGAAAACTGAGTGTTTGATTTGGCTGAAAAATAAATATACACATTTTGTATTTTCAAATATTACCTTCATCATAAATATTTTCAAACACTGACAAAATAAAATATTCATACGTGTTTAATTTTAGAATAAATTCCGAAATATTTTCAAAATGTTATTGTTTATGTAAATAAGATTTATTACAAGGTTAACTTTTACCTTAATGTAGCTTCCAGAAGATTGATGAAGCATTGAATCTTCAAAAAAGCACCACGCTCCAAAGGTAAAAACTTAATACCTTGAAACACGTCCAGAAGGTCAGCTTGATTTAACTTCAATGCTGGTAAATGCTGCAATATTTAATAAGCATTAATGCAAGAAAAATAAAAAAAAATTCAAGAAAGCTAATATATAAACTATACGTGAATTCCCTGTGTGGAACTTGCAGGACAAAATAAGCAATATAAGCTTTCAGAAAGATTTTTAAACTGATGAAAATTGATAACCATTTGTAATGTTACCCGTTGAAAGATTTCATATTTTTCAATGTATCATTTTCTGGTATACACCCACAAGGGATGTTCCAGATATGATAGTAGCACAATACAGGTATCTCTTGCTTAACACAGTTTTGCTTAAAGCAGGATTTGATTAATGCAGCGAAATTAATTGCAACAATCCCTTTATATACGTGGCAAGAGTTTTAATTAACATGCCTTTAAATTTACCACGCAAAAACATGAAACTCGAGGAGTGTTTCCTGGTCAAGAGAAAGAAAGTTGTGAGCATGATGACGTCATTCCTCCCATTAAGCATTAAAATGGGTATATTACAAGCTAAAATTGTTCTGCTGAATTCACAAATTATGTTCTTCGTAAATTTTTTCATCCAAATTCTCTTAATGATCTGTGCGAGAATGTGAAAGTTTTATTTTTTACACCAAATACATCATTGCTACATCCCATGGACACGAGCATCATTGTGACTTTCAAAGCTTATTTTCTTAAAAAGACATTTTGAAAGGTAATAGAAACAACAACGGTAGAAAATGCGATTATTATTATTATATAACGGGAGTTTAACTAAATCATACTTACCGGGTGCAAAATTTAAGGATATAAGTGAGAGTATTAGAGTGCAAAACAGAGGGTGAAAGAACTGATAGTAGTGGCGGGTATGAATGAATTGAAAGGAGATAAATTTTTTATGAGAGGACTTGAAATTATTGTTAAAGATAGCGAAAGAAAAGAGTGACAGACTCACTATGCAGAGAGGAGTTTAGGAGGAGGGTCATAATCGCAAATGACTTTATGTGCAGGTTATGCAGACTGTGTGGTGTGGAATGAGTTTGATAGGCAAAAGGATTTATACAAGATGGATGGCCTGCATTTGGATGGATTTGGTGTGCGGAGACTGGAAAAAGTGTTGCAGTGAAAAATGGATGTGCAGAACCAGGGAAACTAGAACTACCAAGGAGGGGGGGGGAGAGTGGATATGCAGACATCAGTGAGACAGTTGAGTGTAAGAATGTATATAATGTACCCGAGCCAGTACAAAGGACAAGTAATCGGAATGGGATAGTTAGAATAACGCATCAAGAGAGGGGTAGGACAAAGGGAGCTCTGCATTTCATGTGTACTAATTCCAGGAGTATTAGGAACAAGAAGGAAGAATTTTTGGCCTTGGTTGGCTCTTCCTGGCCACAGGTTATTGGCATTAGTGAAACATGGCTAACGGAAGATGATATAGTTAGTGGGACAGAATGTGTAGATTATAGTGTGTTTAGGAGGGACAGAGAGAATAAAATGGGGGGGAGGAGTGTTATTGATGATAGCTGATGAACTGCAGCCAAGGAGAATTGAAGTTATATTGCAGGATAGTGAAAAGAGCTCATTTGAGGCTATATGGTGTAAGATTGAGACTGGCAGAACAAAATATACAGATGGGTGCTGCTATAGACCAGATGGTGAAGATAGTATGCATATACAAATTGATGAAATGAGTGGAAGGAGGATAATTATTATGGTGGATTTCAACTATTAACATTGATTGGAAGGAGGAGAGGACACATGTGAGGAAGGAACTGGATTTTATTCAATTATTAAGGGATAACTATCTGAGACAGCATGTAATTAAAAATACTAGGGGTTTGAGAGTGCTTGACCTGGTAATAGCATCTGAGAATTTGACTGTAATGAATATGATCATGTCATGTTGCCACCTATCTGTGAGAGTGATCAAAAGACCTGGGAGGTGGGTAAAGGTGTGGAATTTTCGATTAAGACAGGGTATATGTGGAATTACCGTGCTGGCAAGTATGACAAGCTTAGGAGATTGCTTGGTTTAGTGCTATGGCATGTAAAACTGCAAGGGCTGGATGTCGATAGAACATGGGAAGTGGTCAAGGAGCATTTACAGGAGGTTATGGCTGATTGTACACCTAGGGTCCGAATAGTAAAACAAGTAGGGGTTAAATGGATGAATAACACTATTAAGCTTGAGCTGCAAAAAAAGAAACAACTGTGGAGGGAATTTAAAGAGAAAGGTGACCTGCAGGAACACGAACGGTATAAAGCGCAGGCCAGAAGGGTAACGAGTGTGGTAAGAAAAGCAAAAGCGGATTATGAAAGGAAACTAGCTATGCAAGCTAAAGAGAATCCCAAGCAGTTCTTTCAATATGCTGCAAGCAAAAAAAAAAAAAAAAAAAACTGTACACAGCAGAATGATTTTAAGGAATGCCGATGGTAAGGAGGTCGCTGAATCAGTCGATATAGTGGAATTACTAAGTGAGCACTTTGCAAGAGTATATCATCCAGGTGGTGACATTGAAAGAATGAAGGAACCATTAGTTTATATGAGAATTGTGATGAATGAAGTGGAGATGAATAGTCTATTACAGAACCTTAATGTGAATACATGTGTGGGATTGGATGGTATACCGGCACGGGTCTTACGTGAAGCGGCTAAAGAATTATCAGTGCCCTTGACCATGTTGTTTAATCTGAGTCTCGGGTCTGGTTTAATCCCGAAGGTGTGGAAGAAGGGGAAAATAGTTCCACTGCATAAAGGAGGATCCAAGATTACTGTTGCAAATTACCGACCGATCAGCATATCAGGAGTCGTTGTCAAGGTCTTGGGGAAAGTAGTCAAGGGAAAAATATAGGAATGGATTGATGAAAATGAGATACTGTACGGGGGACAGCATGGCTTTGTGAAGGGTAGATCATGCCTTAGTAACTTGTTCAAGTTTTATAAACACAGTGACGGCTGAACAGGATAAGGGTAATGGGTTTACAGTGATAGTGCTGGACCTGGCTGCCTTTGACAGGATACCACATGGAATTCTAATCCGTAAACTGCAACATATGGGAATGGACATAGGGTTGGTGAGATGGATAGGTGGGTGGTTGATGGAGAGATATCAGAGAGTAGTTTATTCAGGAGTAGAGTCCAAAAGAAGGCCTGTGACTAGTGGTGTGCCGCAGGGTTCTGTTCTTGGACCACTGCTGTTTAATTTGTTCATTAACGATATAGGGAAGGATCTAAGAGGAACAGTTCATTTGTTCGCTGATGATGCAAAGTAGGGTAGGGCAATAGTGAATGCACATGATGTCAAAATTTTGCAGGATGATTTGGATAGATTGGAGTTCGGGGCTAAGGAAAATGGATGTCAATTTAATGTGACAAAATGTAAGGTTATGCATTTTGGGGCAAAAAGATTAGCAGCAGTATTCCACATTGGTGGAACTGCACTCCAGCAGATTGATGAGGCCAGGGACTTGGGAGTGTTGGTGGATAGGGAGATGAAGTTTAGAGGGCACATTGCAAAAGTGGCTAAATCAACTCATCAACTCACTCACTTGGTTGTTGAAAAATACTTTGACGAGCAGAGACAAGCAAGTTATTGTTCCTCTGTACCGAGCCTTGATAAGACCTCATCTCGACTACTGTGCCCAGATTTAGTCACCTAGGTTTCTTCTTGATGGGAAAGAGGTGGAGAGGATCCAGAGGCAAGTGACCAAGATGATAGCAGGTCTATGGAATGAACCTTATGAGAACAAGTTGAAGATTTGTGGGTTGCAGAAATTGGTTGATAGGAGGAAAAGGGAAGATATGATTGAGACATTCAAATTGCTGAAGGGTTTTTATAGGATTAATTCAGAGGATATTTTTGAGATCAGGACTGGTGGTGAGAGAACTAGGGGACATCTATGGAAGCTGGGCAAGAGTGTGGTTAGCAAGGGTGTTAGAGCTGGGTTCTTTACTTTTAGAGTGGTAAATGAGTGAAATAAGCCGCCAGAGTCTGTTGTGGGTGCTATGACAGTGAGTGAGTTCAAGGCAAGGTATGATAGATACTGTGAGAATGTCGAATAGTTGTGTGGACATGATGTTTAGGGCCTCCCTCGATGAGTCTAAGGACTCCCTGGAGTCTCCCGTAATAATAATAATAACGCCTCCAGGGAGTCCAAAGCCTCGTTGAGGGAGGGTACCTACTCTACAACTCTCAGTCTCCACCACTCCACCAACCATAACTGCCTACATCATCTACACCAATGCCATCTACCACCGACCACAACCACCACTAGTATTTTCACAAACAAACATCCATGCCCACGGCAGGATTCGAGCTTGCAGTTTTTTGGCTGGAGAGTGGATATGCTAACTGTAATCTTTTTTACGCTCCAAGAATTTTAAATTCAATGTGCAACTTAAAACATTCATGACTCGTGGCAGCAAGTGCCTAGCTGCATGAGAGCTGTTTGGAAAAACCTTTTGCCAGAATGCACTAATGATTTAGGTGGGTTTCAAAATCCTGTGAACAATGCGGTCGAAGAAATCATTGCAATTGGTAAATACCTTGGTTTTCATGGTGTTGATGCAGAAGACGTTAAAGAATTATTGGATTCACATTCAAAAGATTTCAGTGATAACGATCTTCTTGACCAACAACATGCATATGAAGACAACGAATGGAATATGAAGATGAGGTTCCAAATGAGATAACAATCAAAGAACTGGATGGAATATTTCGCAGTTTAGAATTGCATAAACAGCAAGTAATGGATATGGATCCAGATGTTAATCGAAGAATGCTTGTTATCGTAGAATTTATGCTAAGAAAAAAACTAAAACTGTTCAAACGACTCTTGATAACTTTTTTGATAAAAAATTGTAGTAACTAGGTGCAAGCATTTATTAAACATTTACTTTGCATAAAAGAGTACCATATAAAACAAATTAATAAAGTAATCGATCATGGACGAATTGTAAATTTTATCATTGGTTATTACATTTGATTAGCGCGATTTTGATATACGTGGTAACACCAAGTGATTAATTAATTGCATTAATCAAGGGATACCGGTATTTTACTTCTAGTTTCCAATCAACAATTTTCCTCCACAGGTTGATTATTTATCTGGTCTGTGATTTTATCAATTCTTACACTCAAATCTCCTAAAGTAATTCTAACTCATCAATCTACTTATACCTTGGTCTTACTCTATGTTAGTCTTTCATTTTCTATTCTGTTTAAATAAACATTCTTTGATTAGCTCTGCTTGCACATTCTTGAATGTTAATAATGTCAAGTTCTTTTACTAATATCCTAATTTTTAATATGATTCTCCACTGATTCCATCTGTTCACTCCTGTAATCTGTCTCAAAACTCGTGTGATCTTCAGAGATCTTTAGCCATGCTGTTTACAAGGCATCCCATAGTTGAGAATGTACATTTCATAGAATAATAAAGGGCATCCAACAGATATTTGAATTGAGATTCCTTGTTAAGGGATATTACATCCCATATCGTTTCTTAGCCAAATAAGAAACTCAAAGAGTTTCATGCCGAATATAGTAGAAACTATATAAAGTTCAGCGATTCCAAGCGTAAGCAAATACCTGGATACTGCAGCAACTGACCCTTAAGGTAGTGCAAGCTGAGACAACTTGTGTCTAAGGTGGAGCAAGCTCCGATCACTATTCTTGATATTTACCCATAATGTGAACTTAGCTCCTAGGAGCTGTATCTTCATATATCTAATAATTTATTAGGACACCTCTCGGCAATATTCATAGAAGGGTTGTAAGTTCTGTTCGCTACAAACTTGATATTAACTAGGTCTACCTACTCACTGATGAGACCTCAATAAAGGTTGAAACCGGTCTGGGTAGTGACCTTCTCTCATAATGTAGAACAGTAATACAGCTCCTAGGAGCTAAGTTCACATTATGGGTAAATATCAAGAATAGTGATCGGAGCTTGCTCCACCTTAGACATGAGTTGCCTCAGCTTGCACTACCTTAAGGGTCAGTTGCTGCAGTATCCAGGTATTTGCTTACGCTTGGAATCGCCGAACTTTATATAGTTTCTACTATATTTGGCATGAAACTCTTTGAGTTTCTTATTCGGCTAAGAAACGATATCGGATGTAATATCCCTTAACAAGTCATATGTCGCCGAATTGAAGCCTTTGGCTCTTCATATATCTAATAATGATATTCCTTGGATTTGTCACCCATTCAAGATTCATGCATGAGAGTAACCACTTCCTGACAGGCCTCTCTTTATTTGGACTTTAAAATATTTATACCTCCATTAAACCTGAGTTATCCTAGAATTTTTAAAACAAGGTATAGAAGAAATACATAGAAATCACGAAATACAGCGATGCTATTTCTGTACTTAAGCTGCATAAAAAGGTAAAACTTTTAAATAAACAGGGGAATAAAAAAAAAAACTAGTACAGAAAAATGTTATTGATTGGGGGTGATTACATAAACGACAAAAAAAAATAAATAAAAATCAATAACATTTAAAAAGAAAAATCAGAAAAAATCCTTAATCCACCCAAGATATACTAATGTATTATAGGTTTACAATCTTTTGTGAGTGGGAAGTGACAGAAATCTGCCTTAAAGGAAGTTTTTACATGAACCGAATTGAAAGAATAGAGGAGTTAAACTTAATGAGAATATTTGATTCATTTCTGTTTTGCCGATGATATAGTTCTCTTGACAGAAGATGCAGATGATCTAAAAATAAAATTAAGAAAATTAGCTCTGGTGTCTATTCAAACTGGACTAAAGATAAATCTAAACAAAAATTAATGCGGTATGACAACATCCAAAAAAACAATGATACTGAAAGATGGGGACATTAAGAGAGTAAACTCATATATTTATATGGGTACAAATTATGAAAATGAAAGACAAACAGAAGAAATCAAACATACAACCAGGGCTCCAGAAATAAATTTTACTCGCCAAAGGTATCAGTCTACTTTATATAGATATTGTTATAAGTGATTTAAAAAAAAAAAACATTAAATGTTATGTTCACAAAGCAAAGTAACACATTCTTCAATTCTCACTATACATTACACATAATTGTACAGAAATATTTTTCCTTTAATGTGGGTTTAAAACGTACTCCACAACTCTGTGTTTTCTTTTGTCTACTGTACACAATGAAAGATAAATTTACATAAACCATCCATAAACAATCAGAATGGGGAACTGGACAATGAGACTTATTTGTGCCTATGGTCCTACAGAAGGTTCTACTAAGGTAGTAGCAGTGAAGGAATGTTTTGAGACTTTAGAGAAAGCAAATGACACAATGAAAAAGGAAAAGTTGATCCTAGTTAGGGATCTAAATAGCATAGGAAATGATAGTCAGACATACAGAAATATTTTGGGAAAATTTTAGACAAAAGAGCAAAGCTAATAATAATGGCAAATACCTGTCGGATTTCTGCTCAGGACATGGACTGGTTATTACTAACACAATGTTCCAACACAAAAAAATGTGCACAAATTCACAAAAAGAGGAAAGGAGTAAGAAAAGTAAGAAAAGGAGTAAGAAAACTATGTTATTGTCGATCGTGATGTTTTCTCACTGGTGCAGGAAACTAGAGTGTACAGAGGATATGAAATTGGAAGTGATCACCATTTAATCTTGAGCAGGAAAAAATTGAATTTCATATTGAAAACAAGAACATGTAAGAAATTTTTGAAGCAAATAAAAGTTGAGCAGCTCTAAAATATGAACTGGAGATTAAAATACACAAACATTATTCAAGAAAAAATAAAAGAGTTTGAGAGCAGGAACCAACCTTTGGAGGTTCAGTGGCAAATACTGAAGAAAACATTGATTGATTCAGCCAGAGAGGCATGTGGTGAGGTTGTCTGCAATGATAGAAAAATCAGAACTCCACGGTGGATACAGGAAGTTAAAGAGGCAGTAAAATTTTTGAAGCAAATAAAAGTTAAGAGCAGCTCTCCGATATGAACTGGAGACTAAAATACACAAGCATTATTCAAGAAAAAATGAAAGAGTTTGAGAGCAGAAACCAACATTTGGAGGTTCATTCTGTGGCAAATACTGAAGAAAACGTTGATTGATTCAGCCAGAGAGGCATGTGGTGAGGTTGTCTGCAAGGATAGAAAAATCAGAACTCCATGGTGGACACAGGAAGTAAAAGAGGCAGTGAAGGAACAGAAGAAAACATATCAAAAGTTCCTGGCAAATAAATCAGGTTGTGCTTTTAGAAAACACAGAGACAAATGCAAGAAAGCTAAACAATGTGTAAAACTAGCTAAACAAAAGTTGTGAGTCGATTTTGGTAAGAACATTGAAATAAATATCAAGAAGGTGGCAAGAAATTCTGGAGGTTGTTGAAGAAGCTCAGAAATGGAAGAAGAGTGCTGTATAGAGATAAAGTGACAAGAAAACTGGAGAAAAAAGATATCCTTGATGTATGGAGTAATTACTTCGAAAAACTGCTAAACGAAACAATCAATGCCAACACAGAAGTAAAAAAACACTCAACAGGCATGCTATCAGGAATACATATCCATACTTGTAGTAGAAAAGCCATCAAAAGCCTGAAACATGGAAAGGCAGCTGGAATAGATGATATTCAACCAGAAATGCTCAAGTATGGAGGTATAAAAGTCTTACAGTAGCTGCACCATAGTTCAGAAAGCCTCTTTTGGAACTCATCCAATTTTGGAAATCATTTGGAATCCATCCCTCTACAGAGGGACGGATTCCAAATGACTGGAGTAGAGTTCTCATAGTACCCATATATAAAAAAGGGAAATAAAACTGAATGTGACAATTAGAGGTATTTCCCTACTGAGTGTTCATGGTAAGATTTATGCAAGTATACTTGAGAAACGGTTGAGAAAGATTGTGGAAGGGAAGCTCAGTGAAGAACAAGTTGACTCAGGCCAAATAGAGGCTGTCAGGATCAGATTTTCACTTTAAAACAAATAGTTGAGAAATTATGGGAGTATAACAAAGATGCAAAGAGCTGTATTTAAGTTTTGTAGATCTGGAAAAGGCAAATGACAAGGTGCAAAGAGAAAAGCTATTCAAAATGCTACAGTTGTATGGTTTCAATGTGGCATTATATCAAGCAATAGTCTTTATTTGAGTTGTAAGTCAGCAGTTAGAATTGAGGGAAGTACATAAGATGGTTTAATGTTAAATCTGGTGTCAGACAATCGTGTACATTATCCCCTCTGTTATTCATCATCTATATGGATCACATTAAGAAGAAAAGTAGTATTAAACCTGATATTATAGATGTTAATTTCAGATCTTTACTTTATGCAAATGAATGTGAAAATTAAATTACTAAATAAAATAAACTTTTAAATAAAACCGGTACAGGTGTGCAGAATTCCCTGACTAAATTGAATAACGGTTGTAATAGATATGGTATGAAAATCAGCAATAACAACTCAAAGACAATGAAAATAGGCTGAAGAATTGAAAATGTCAACTGCATTGTGAATGGAGAACCTATAGAACAAATAAAACATTTCACCTGCTTAGGCACGATTTTTAGTGAAGATGGTAAATTAAATATGGAAATAGAGAACAGAATCAACAAAACTGGCATGGTGGGAAGTCAACTTAATAAATTTATATGAAATAAGAGAGAAATTAGTCAAAACACTAAATTAGCTGTATACGAGACCGTGTTCAAGCCAATTTTAATTTATGGATCTGAGAGTTCTTGAGAAAGATTAGGGACATGAACAGATGACATGAATGGCAATATCATATTAAAAAACGAGGAAATTAGGAAAGCAATGACATTGTTAGTATCCAAGAATGTGTTAGGAGCTAATCTCAGGTTGTATGGTCACTTAAACAGAATGGGAGAGGAAAGAATAGCAAAACAACTGCCAGGTTGGCTGGAAAAAGACCCAGAAGAAGACCAAGGTATAGATGGAATCAAGCAGTATAAAGTACCTACCTTAGAAGACAGAAATATAAGATCTGATAATGTTGGAGTCTTGACAGGTAATAAATTGATTTGTAAGAAAATTGTACATAGGAAGTTAGTGGTGATGTAAGTTTTTCAAGTAGTACTTTCATATCCTGTACACCTCTTGAAGGTACAATTTCAGGAATTTGATGATATCACACATCATCATCAAAAAGCCAAGAAAGACAGAGAGAGAAACTATTCAAAACGCTACAGTTATATGGTGTCAATCAGGCATTATATCAAGCAATACTTATTCTTTGAGTTGTAAATCAACAAATAGAATTGAAGTACAGGAAGGTGGTTTAAGAAAATTGTACATAGAAAGTTAGTGGTGATGTAAGTTTTTCAAGTAGTACTTTCATATCCTGTACACTCCTTGAGGGTACAATTACAGGAATTTGATGATATCACACATCATCATCAAAAAGCAGAACCTATAGAACAAGTAAAACATTTCAGCTACTTAGGCACGATTTTTAGTGAAGATGATAAATTAAATATGGAAATAGACAACAGAATCAACAAAGCTGGTATGGTAGGAAGTCAAGTGATTAAATTTATATTGAGAGAAATTAGTCAAACACTCAATTAGCTGTATACAAGACAGTGTTCAAACCAATTTTAACTTATGGATCTGAGAGATGGGTCAGAAGTAAAACCAAAAACTAGAGACTGCAGATATGAGAGTCCTGAGAAAGATTAGGGACATGAACAGATGGCATCAATGGCAATATCATATTAAAAACGAGGATAATAGGAAAGAACTTGACGTTATCAGCATCCAGGAATGCTTTATGAGAGCTAATCTCAGGGGTATTGGACATGCAAATGGGAAAGGAAAGATTAACAAAACAAATGTTCTCTGCCAGGTTGGCAGGAAAAAGAACTAGAGTAAGACCAAGATTGATTGATATGGTAAAAAGTGCCATAGAAATATAAGATCTGATAATATTGGAGTCTTGACAAGTAACAGACTGATTTGGAGGGAAATTGCATATAGGAAGTTAGTAATGATGTAAATTTTTCATGTAGTACTATCATATGCTGTACACCCCTTGAGGATACATGGCAGGAATTTGATGATGATGAAATTGAATATCATATTCAACAGAAAATTTTGTAAAACAGTTTTAAAATAGAATCAAAGTAATCAGTTCTCAGACGTGAACTGTAGACTCAAATATACAAATATTATTCAATAAAAATTGAGTTTGAACACAATAACCAAATATTGCAGTTTGTTACAAATTCTGAAGTTAGGGGAATGTAGTGTGCAGGGATAGAAAATAAGTCTGCAGGATACAGAAAAATCAGAACTCCACAGTAGATGGAGAAGTTAAAGTGGGCAGTCCTTGAAAAGAAGTACTGAAAGCTCCTAACAAGTAGGCAAATGCCCTAAGAGAAAACAAAGAAAATAATAACTTAAAAAAAAGACAATAAAACAAGCAGTGAAAGAACAGTGGTAGAAAATATTGAAGAGGAATGCATTGGAATATATGTCAATATTTGAGGAAGGGGGGAAGCTATTAAAAGCCTGAAATGTGGAAAAACACAGTAGATGATTTTGGACTAGATATGGTCAAATATTCTCATATACAACTGAATATGAGAATATTTGTGATCCAGATTTTACCTGGAACACTCAGCAAGGAAATTCCTCCAAGTAAAATCTGGATCAGGACAACTTCTCTTTGTCAGGATCAGATTTTCACTTTATGACAAATAGTAGAGAGAGAGAGATCATGAGAATAGAAGGTCAGTACTTATGTTTGGTATATCTGAAAAAAGCATACAAAATATTAAGAGAATAGCTGTTTAGAACACTTCAATTATATAGTCTAAATGCAACATGATACAACTACGTATTACACTGCATGTCAGCAGTTGAATTTGAGGAGGTATAGGAAGATGGCGTAAATTCAGGTGTAATAACATAAGAATACACTATCTCCACTCTTATTCATCATCTATATGGATCTTCAAATAAACATAATTCTGCAGTGCCTGGCTGGAATATAATTTAATGAAATTTGACATTTATAGTATTAAAATTTGTCAACTCATTTTAATCAGACCATTTGAGTGGGAAAAATTAAAAAGAATTTTTTTTTTAATGACCCACATGCATGAAAGTTAACATTTACTCATGCAGTGCTATGTGTGAGTAAATGATTAGGAAATAAGAAATAATCTACTGATATGTTTCTTAAAGAGTTGGAGATTGTACTCGGTGTGAAAAAGAGTATGGGAAGAGTGTTCAAAAGAACAGAGTTGGATAGAATGAAGGAAAGTGAGAAATTTATTCAGTATGTTTGGAGTCAGACATATATGGGCATTGGCCAGTCCCTACTCTAGTTCTTGAATGATTAGAAGAAAGTGGAGGGATGGTAGTGGTCAGTTCAGTGGGGCAGTGACTATGTAAGCACTTATAAAAAATATAAAGCTGGCAGTAACTCACAAATACCATCCTTGTGGGAGAAGGGATCAGTGTATAGTTAAGACAGACTATGCTTGTTATGCCAATAATTGGTGATTCTGTCAAAAAGAGATCACGTTTGGATGTCTGTATCAGGCGATGCCACATATCATATAATTTAAGATGGTGTTTATCATGAATGTTAGTGAAGTGAATGTGGAAGAGAGATTTTTTGTAAAGTTTCTTGAGTTTTAATCTTTCCCTAGTTAACTAGGATATATAACATCCTAGTTATCTTGTCTCAATATTTAATTAAATAAATATGTGCTACTTTATTAAAAAAATAAGCAAGCCAGTACTGAACAGTGAGCTAAGATTTAATTTTTTTTTTCTTATACCTATTAAGTAAAACCACTGGTATGAATTTTCAAAAATGAAATACTTACTGCTCTGAAAAAGTGTTCTAATAACTGCTTCAAAACATTAACATCTCCTTCTGCTCTCCTTAGAATACTTGTGAAAGTTCCTCTAAGTAACTGAAGGAAATTGTTTTCATTAAAGAAAATGAAATTTTAATAATATTTAGAGCATTTAAAAAAAGTAACTTAATAAAGACAAGCAGTAAAAGTACAGTATGTGTACTTTTTCATTTCATTTTGTTCCACCATTACATAATGATTCTTCCAATAGCATAGTTTCAGGATGCAGTGACATTTTTAATAACTCTCCCTATTTTCATACCAAATTTATTACGGACGCCATTCAATTTAGTCAGAGAATCCTGTATTTCTAATGGATTTGTTTAGAAGTATAACACATCTGCATAAAGTAACAAGCTAAGTTGCCATCTCCAATTTTGATAAATTTAATACCAATTTCCTTCGTAATGTGATACATATAGATGATGAATAACAGTAGAGTTAATGAATGCTCTTGTCTCACACCTGATTTAGAATCAAACCTGTATCTTCCTGTAATCCTTCAATTCTAACTGCTGACTTAAATAGAGACCAAGTACTGCTTGTTATAATGTCTCATTTATACCATATAACTATAGCATTTTGAACAGCTTTTCACACTTGGCACCTTGTCATATGCCTTTTCCAGATCTATAAAATTAAATATAGATCCTTGTTATATTCCCATGATTTCTTACAATAATAATCTGATCCTGATAACCTCCATTTGGCATGAATCGAGCTGGTTCTTCTTCTTCTTCTCCAAGCTTTCCTTCAACAATTTTTCTTAGCCATTTCCCAAGTATACTTGCATAAATCAAACCATGAACACGGAGTATGAAAATTCCTTTAATTCTCACATTCAATTTTATTTATTTTTTTTTTTTTCTTATAGGTAGGTACTAATGAGAGTGCTATTCCAATCATCTGGAATTCTAGCCTCTGGCCAGGCCTTCTGAATTATGCAGTATAGTCACTGTAAAACTTTTATGCCTCATATTTGACAATTTCTGGTCAAATATCTACTCAGCTGCCCTTCCACATTTCAGGGTTTTTGATGGCTTTTTCTACTTCAAGTAATCCTAACTGCATTCATGCTGAGTGTTTTCTACCACCATGTTATCATTGCTTGTTTCATTTAGCTTTCATTTACTGTCACTTGCATGACAGTGTCTCACAGGGTGACAAAGTTGCTCACATCCATAGCGATCCTTAAGCTATACGTGCCCCCTGGGTGGTGCTAAATGAGCAACAGCAACAGGCTGTTGCTCATTTAGCCAGTCCATCCTAAGGATCTCCTGGCCAATTTCATGATGTCTACAATATAGTGACTTGCAGAAACCAGAATTTAGCAACATTGGCCCTACACTACGTATTTGTCAATTAAATATTGAATCTATTAGCAAATCCGATGTGATTAGATATCGAAATTATTGCTAACCAACAATGTTGATATGATTATTGTCCATGGAACACATGCTGCTGATCCTGAACAGCTCCTTAAAAGAGGTCGCATTCCAGGTTACACTGCTATTGGTGCAACTTATCATGAAGTATATGGAATAGCAAAGTACGTGCAAAATCGTCTTAAATAAGTTTTTCTTCTATCTCAAAATATTGAAGAAACATACATACAGTAGTGATAAAAGTTCGAGATATTACAATTACGAATATTTTTAAGCCACTTGGTTTAGAAAAAATTATTCCTATTGCTGAACATCCCGCAATTTATATTGGGGACCTTAATAGTCACCATGAACAGTGGAATTATGCTCGAAACAATGAATGTGGTGAAAAACTTGTCGACTGGATTGAACTAAATAACCTTCATTTAGTCTTTGATGCCAAAGACACTTTTAGATCTGTGGTCTGGAAAAGTGACATTTTCTGTGGACTATAACCCTGATTTATGTCTTGTGAACAAAAATAATTCAGGTCACCCTATGCAAAATTTGAGAACTGACTTTCCTCATAGTCAACATAGACCGGTATTAATTGACATTGGTATTTCTATTCCACTTGTCAGATCAATGCCTTTTCCACATTGGAATTTTAAAAAGGCTGACTGGAATAAATACGCAAATGAACTTGACAAATGTATTTGCTGGACATCTCCAATAAGTAGTAATTTTAATCGATTTATAGGTGTAGTCCTGCTTGCTGCCAAGAAAAATATTCCTAGAGGTAATAGGCATAACTATATACATGGTTGGAGTGAAGAATGTGAATTACTTTATAATGAATATCAGATAAACAATGACCCAAAAAACAGATGATCTTCTAGAAAACTTGGATATATCCCGAAGGAAAAAATGGGTAAATACAGTTGATGGTATAGACTTTACTCATTCCAGCCTTAACGATTAGAGCCTTCTTAGGAAACTAGGTGGTAGTGCTCCATTGATTAAAGAACAACCAAGAATCACCTCAGATCAACTAGTTATACGTATTGTTAATACATCACGTACCCCAATCAATAAAAAGCATACAAGATATATTAAGAGAAAATTAAAAGAATTTAGCAAGTCTTCACCTATAACTTCGAATTTTGCATGCCCTTTTAAGCAACAAGAAGTTGGGGCAGCCTTAAAGGAATTAAAGCCTGGTAAGGTTCCTGGTTTTGATAACATTCATCCAGAATTTTTGATTAATCTGGGAAGAAATGCAAGATTAACGTTAGCTAAGTTCTATACTGACATTCTTACAACTGGTAAACTTCCCACTATTTTTAAAAAAGCAAAAATACTTTCAATTTTAAAGCCTGGTAAGCCTAATCATAAACCGGAAAGTTACCAACCTATTACTCTCCTCAGCTGTTATTATAAACTCTTTGAAAGACTTATTTATAATAGAATAAGCTCCACTATTTTTAAATATGTCGCAATAAAACAAGCTGACTTCAGACCTAATCGTGGGTGTTGTGACCAGGTTTTCTCTTTAGTAACTCACACAGAAGCTGGTTTTCAAAAAAGGTTTAAATTCCCTAAACATCAGCAGCATTTATTGATTTGTTAGCAGCCTTCAACACTGTCTGGAGATAAGGCCTTCTATATAAAATTATTCCATGTAAAACAATAGTCCACATCGTTAACAATATGCTAAGAGATAGAAGATTTATAGTGGCTATAGGTAATAAAACTAGCAGCAATAGATAATGGATTGCCACAGGGATCTGTTTTATCTCCCTTATTATTCAATCTGTATATATCTGATCTTCCCATCACTACATCAAGGAAATTTTGTTATGCTGATAATATAGCAATAACTATATAGCATAAATCGCACAGAAGAAATTCTAAAAGCTGACTTAACTATACTGGATGAGTATTTTAATAGATGGAGACTGTCTTTAAATAGGAGCAAAACAGTAATATCTTGTTTTCATCTAAATAATAACTTGGCAAATGTGCAACTAAAAATTGAATTGAACAACACTACACTTCCATATAATAAATTCCCTAAGTACTTGGGAGTCACACTTGACCATTCTCTCACTTTCAGGCAACATCTTTTAAACTTGGCATACAAACTAAGGACATGTAATAATATTCTACAGAGACTCTGTGGCACTACCTGGGATTCAAGAGCCTCTACTCTTCGGACAACAACAACCCTTGCTTTGGTATTCTCAAGTGCTGAATATTGTGCTCCTGTGTGGCTAAATAGCCCTCACCCAAGGATTATCGATTCTCAATTGAATAATACCTTAAGATTAATTACGGGCTATCAGATCAACTCCAACATATTGGTTACCTCCTTTAGCAGGCGTTATCCCTACAGAACTATGTAGATTGAATTCTTTAGTCTGTGAATTTCAAAAAATTGCTGGTAATCCAAACCTACCTATTCATCGGGATCTCCCAACTCTTAATGTGAATAGAGTGAAATCTCACCATCCATCACTATGAGCAGCAGAAGAACTAGTGCTAAATAATTTTAATCATTTATCAAAGTGGGAGAAAACATGGAAGGAAAATACGAAAGAATATTTGTATAACATCCTTAAAGGTGATCAATTCATTACGGGATTGGATCTACCTCACAAAACCTGGACAACATTAAATAAGATTCGGACAAACCATGACCTATGTGGAGATACTCTCTGCAAATGGAACAGACAATCATCTTCAAAATGTGACTGCGGTGCTCCACGACAGACTATGCAACATATTGTAAAAGAATGCACCTTCCATGCTTATCAGAATGACTGGAATGACTTTTTACAAGCAGCTCCTGAAGCTGTGACCTGGATTACAAACTTAGATCTGAATTTATAATGATATATATGCTTTTTTCCTTATTATAACATATTAAGATTTTTAACTTTTATTTATTTTATTTTTATTTTAATTTTCCAACTCCTTGGAGTAGATTATGTTTTCCCTTCAAAGTTTTCAACTTAAAATATTTTAAATTCTTCAATCCTGTTAATATATAATGACATCATGATTCTCTTTTTTAACATCATGTTTTTGCCATGAGCTATGTATGTGGTGTCTCACATCAACAAAAACATGGATGCAAAGTGTCCAGTGAAAGTGAAATATATTCAGATGTGATTAAAATATGGATACAAAGCATAACATGGCTGATATATTTCATAAATATGGATTGATGGGTGCTTAATATTTCAGTTTGATTAATAAATTATTCTAGAAATATTTTAAAAACAAGTATTAGTTAATATCCTTAATTTAAAATTGTAATTTTATAATATATACTGAAAAGATATTAGTAATTCATCATCAAAATAAAATTCTTGATATGTACCCTCAGAGGGTGTACAGGATCTGATGATAGTACTACATGGAAAAGTTACACCCTTACTAATTTCCGATTAACAATTTTACTCCAAATTAATCTGTCATCTGTCAAGACTCCAACATTCCACATCAGGAATTTGATGATGAAATGTCAGCTACAATAAGCAAAAACCACAAACAGGATAAGTGTTTTATCATTATTTATGATGTTGATTCATTTTTTTATTATATTTTGCATATCATGAATTTGTGCTGTTAGATTATAGGCTAATATGATGTAAAACATATTCCACAAAAATAAAGTAGAAGCCTATATACTATTAGTATAATATCATTTCTATTAAGTTTTATGATGCTTTTTATTACATTCCTGAAAAGATGTCCATACTATCTTTCTTTCAGGTCACTAAAAGCAAAGTATGGTTGCTAAATCCCAATTCTCTTTGGTGAAAGAGTATGAAAATGACATTAGCAAACTAATGTCATTTAGATGTTTGTACCATGGATGTAGAGATTTGAAACCTGAAGGAAAAATTGTTCCTATCTTGTTAACTGATTTCAATGCCACTTTACTATCATAACATTTTAATATCTTTGAAATGCTAACTGGCACCATTACACCAACAAAGTCATTGTGCCATGAAATCTGTGTATAACATCAGAAAGTCTTGATAACGTATTTCTTTTTTTCTTTGTCTTTCTTATAACCACTGCTGGAGTATAACTTTAATAAACTTGAGTTCTTATTCAAACACTGAGAATAGAAATCTCCGAGGAGAGTATAAAGTTTTGTATGTTTTATCTTATAGCTATTGCTAGAGATCACCCATTCTACTGGATACCCTTGAATATAAATATTTTTTTTTTTTATTATCCTACATCACACCTCCAGGGAGTCCAAAGACTCATCGAGGGAGGGCATCTACTCTACAACTCTTTGTCTCACTACTCCACCAACCTTCATCATCTAACACCAACGGCATCTACTGCAGACCACCACCACTAGTATTTCCACAGACAATCACAAACATCCATGCCCATGGCAGGATTCAAACCCACAGCCTTTTGGCTGGAGAGCGGATACCCTAACCACTCAGCCAGCCAACACACTGGAATATGGGCAAATTGTCATTTGTTCCAAGTGTTATGTATTCTGAATGGAGGATACTGCAGGTAGAGCATAATATTAATGGGAAATGCTACAATTAGTCAATGAAACTAGGAACTTTGTTACAGTGAACAGAGAATTAGTGTTGAAGAGAACACTAACTTGTAAGAAAAAGGAAGTTACTCTCCTACTTCAGATATTTAAGGCTACGATAAGATCACATCTGGGCCATATGAGAACTGCATAAGAGAACAGACCAAAGGAATGTGACCTCAACTGTTTGAGGAATACCTAGAGAGGAAATATGATAGAAACATATATATTATTACTAATTTAATAAGCCGAAAGGCTATTTTACCAACGAATATGTTAATAGAAAGGGGGATGGTAAATCCCTTTATGTTTTTATAGCCGAGTATGAAACTCGGATCGAAATCCATAGTTTCATGCCGAAAAAACTATCGGCGAGCCCAAGTGTAAATGATCACTTGGGTAGTACAACACCAGGGCAACTCCATGCAAAGGTGGCACAAGCTCCGTCACTAACTTTAATATTCTCTCATAATGTAAAACCCAGCTCCTAAGAGATGTAAATATATTGTTTTACATTATGAGAAGAGGTCACTACTATTATTAAAGTTATTATTAAAGTTAGAGACGGAGCTTGTGCCACCTTTGCATGGAGTTGCCCTGGTGTTGTACTACCCAAGTGATCATTTACACTTGGGCTCGCCGATAGTTTTTTCAGCATGAAACTATGGATTTCGATCAGAGTTTCGTACCCGGCTATAAAAACATAAAGGGATTTACCATCCCCCCTTTCTATTAACATATTCACCGGTAAAATAGCCTTTCGGCTTATTAAATTAGTAATTAACAATAAATATAGGAGTACACCACTTCGGCAATTCGATAGCAGAGGTATGTAAGTTCGTGTTCACTTAAAACCTTGATATTCCAGGTCTACCTACTCACTGATGAGACCTCAAAAAAGGTTGAAACTGGTCTGGGCAGTGACCTCTTCTCATAATGTAAAACAATATATATACATCTCTTAGGAGCTGGGTTTTACATTATGAGAGAATATTAAAGTTAGTGACAGAGCTTGTGCCACCTTTGCATGGAGTTGCCCTGGTGTTGTACTACCCAAGTGATTATTTACACTTGGGCTCGCCGATAGTTTTTTCGGCATGAAACTCTATGGATTTCGATCTGAGTTTCGTACCCGGCTATAAAAACAAAGGGATTTACAACCCCCTTTCTATTAACATATATATTATCTTAGCATTGTACTCCTTTTAGGACTTATGTCGTAATAGGAACAAAATACACTTTGTAATCAATACCACTTTATTGTTTTGAAACTGTGTCTTTCTACCAATGACATGAAAACTGCTAACATCAATAGGTTCCTATCCAACAAGAAAGTTTGAAACTATCTGGCAATAGAATCTTAAAAAAATGAACTAAAAAAAAATTATTTCACTACAGAAGATGGCACTGTTTCATAGTTTTGTTCTTAGTAAGTAAGAAAAAACCTACCAAGAATAAAAAAAGAACTCTGCAATCTTTTGGTAGGTAGAAACCTAGCTACCAGCTTATTCCTTGAAAATTTTTTTCAGAAATCTGAAATATTTATGAAGAAACCAGACATATGCTACTCCAAAAAATGCTGAAAAATTTATTTTCCTACATCATAATTTATTGCAAATTCATTTTGATTATTAAACCCATAATTTTCTCTATTTCAACATTTAAAATAAGTTCCATCAATATTTTTGTTACTTGAAAAAATAAGTGCAATATTTTGTTCTGATTTCTATGCTGTATTATTTTTAAATATAATTTTCTCTATGAAATTAAATGAGTTTCATTATATTGAAATGGAGCAGATATTATAGATCCATCTATATTTTGTAGCCAAACAGAAAGTGAAGTTTTTAAAATTTACCAGTGAATTTATGAGAGCAAGATAGGAATCGAATTACCTTAGCAGCACTATTTAAACATGAACTCTACCCACAACCCATATATTCACCTTTTATTAATGTACAGAGCAAATAGCCTAAAACACCAGATTTCAAACTGACCATGCTAAAAAAAATACAAGTGGAACTGAAGATTCGATGCTGTAAGCAAGCCATATCAGAAAGTTAAATTCCTCTTAAGTGGTGATTTAATAAAATATTAAATATTTTAAATAAAATTAGATAATAAAATATTGAACTATAGAGCTGAGCAGCTCATATTTTCTCATATAAGTGTAGAAAAATATTCTAACTTTCGAAAAATTACAATTAATTAATTAAATTTTAAACATTGCAAATTACATTTTATAAAAAAATATTTTGAACAAAAAATATATACTCATTAAAATTTTTTATCAATTTTTAATGAGTATTTTTTTTAAAACCATCGTCATCATCAAATTCCTGCCATGTACCCTCAAGGGGTGTACAGGATATGATAGTACTACATGGAAAATTTACATTATTACTAACTTCCTATATGCAATTTTCCCCCAAATCAGTCTGTTACTTGTCAAGACTCCAACATTACGATCTTATATTTCTATCATCTAAGGCACTTTGTACTGTATCAATCCACCTATATCTTGATCTTCCTCTGGGTCATTTTCCTGCCAACCTGGCAGAGAACACTGTTTTGCTAATCTTTCCTCACCCATCCTGTTTAAGTGACCATACGACTTGAGATTAGCTCTGCTAACGCATTCCTGGATGCTGACAATGTTAAGTTCTTTCCTAATATTCTCATTTTTAATATGATATTGCCATTGATACCATCTGTTCATGCCTCTAATCTTTCTCAGGACTCTCATATCTGCAGTCTCTAGTCTTTGGTCCAGTGTTTTACTTCCAACCCAATGCTCAGGTCCATAAATTAAAACTGGTTTGAACACTGTCTTGTATACAGCTAATTTAGTGTTTCGACTAATTTATTCCATATGAATTTATTCAATTGACTTCCTACCATACCAGCTTTGTTGATTCTGTTGTCTATTTCCATATTTAATTTACCATCTTCACTAAATATCGTGCTTAAGTAGCTGAAATGTTTTTCTTGTTCCACAGGTTCTCCATTCACAACACAGTTGACATTTTCAATGATTCTGCCTATTTTCATTGTCTTTGTCTTTTTATTGCTGACCTTCATACCATATCTATTACAACAGCTATTCAATTTAGTCAGAGAATCTTGCAGACTTGTAGCGGATTTATTTAGAAGTATAACATCATCCGCATAAAGCAAAGAGCTGACATTAACATCTCCAATTTTGATATCATGTTTAATACCACTTTCCCTCATAATGTGATCCATATAGATAATGAATAACAGAGGGGATAATGTACATCCTTGTCTCACACCAGATTTAACATTAAACCATCTTCCTGTACTTCCTTCAATTCTAACTGCTGACTTACAACTCAAATAAAGATTAAGTATTGCTTGATATAATGCCCATTCACACCATATAACTGTAGCGTATCAAATAGCTTCTCTCTTGGCACCTTGTCATATGCCTTTTCCAAATCGACAAAACTTAAATACAGATCTTTGTTATATTCCCATGATTTCTCCAGTATTTGTCATAAAGTGAAGATCTGATCCTGACAGTCTCTATTTGATCTGAATCCAGCTTGTTCTTCACCAAACTTTTCTTCCACAATTCTTCTCAACCGTTTCTCAAGTATACTTGCATATATCTTACCAGGAACACTCAATAATAGATATATGTCTGTAATTCTCATATTTGTTTATAAAATTTAATTCAGTATGCTTTGGCTGAATATTTCATGCTTCGGTCAAATCCTGCTTCAGCACATTCCTAGTATTATCAGAGCTAATACATTTATTCACATTTCACTAACATAAAATATAAAGCTTGGAAATTTTCATAGATCAACAAATCTCAAAAGGATTATTATGATTTTTAAATTAGCACTAAAGTTTTGACCTATCAAGGAAAGAATTCTAATCTCAAAGTAACAGCACTATCAGAATAACTGTTAATTTGCCCAATCTTTGCAATCTAATAATAGATTGCAAATAACTGTTAGAAATTTATTGCAAATAACTTATAGATCGTAGTTATCGATAATAACTACGATCTATAAGTTTCATGCCGAAAGATGAGACCTCAAAAAAGGTTGAAACCGGTCTGGGTAGTGACCTCTCCTCATAATGTAATGACAGTATTACATCTCCTAGGAGCTGTGTTTTACATTATGAGAAAATATCAAGAATAGTGAGGGAGCTTGCTCCACTTTTACTTCGAATAGCCTTCACCAATAGTTTTTCGGCATGAAACTTATAGATCGTAGTTATCGATCTTTAGTTTCGCTTACTGGCTATAAAACAACAAAGGATGTTTATCCCCTTATTTTCTATATTAAGGTGCCAGAAAACTAGCCATTTGGCTTTTTATCTTAACTAAAATTTTTAACTATCAGTGCATATGTTTCTCATTGCAACATGATGACCAGATTAGAAAAAGTGATCTGAACACATTATCGAGATATAAAAGGAAACAGTTATTAAAAAATAAGCAATAATATGTAATATTATCCAGTTTATTAAACTGACCCTAAACAGCTTATATACAGCTTTGAGTAATGCTTGGAATACATGATCTTGGACTTCATCTGCTTGATAATCTATGTATATTTGGCTGTCTCTAGTCTTTTGCTGGAATGGTATAGCAACTGTCTAAAAAATAATAAATGAAAAAATATATAACACCAAAGTAAATTACCTCTCAACTATTTCTATTTCAAAATTAATTATATAGCACTAACAAAACTGATTGCAATCACGTACCGAGTTACAGTCAAAGAAATATAACCAAAATGATTTTAATGTCCTTAATTCTTCTTTTATCAGTATTCTTTTTGCTGATATATATCATCATTAAATTCCTGATATATACCTTCAGGGAGAGTACAGGATAATTATGATAGTACTACATGAAAAAGTTATACCATTACTAACTTCCAATCAACAATATTCCTCCAAATTAATCTACTATCTATCAAGACTTCAACATTACTAAATCTTATTTTTGTCTTTTAAAGACTGTACTGTATCAATCCATCTATATCTTGGTCTTCTTCTGGGTCTTTTTTCCTGCCAACCTGACAAAGAACAATTCTTTTGCTAATCGTTCCTTTCCCATTCTGTTTAAGTGACCATACCACATGAGATTAACTCTATTAACATATTCCTGAATTCTAATAACGCAAGTTCTTTATCCTCATTTTTAATGTGATACTGCCACCAATGCTATCTATTCACTCCACAAACCTTTCTCAGAACTCTCATATTTGTTTCCTGCAGTCTTTGATCAAGTACTTTATTTCTAAGCCAGTTCTCAGATCCTTAACTTAAAATTGGTTTGAACAGTCTTGTATATAGCTAATTTAATGAAATAACTATATTTCAGATCTTTGACAAATTTCTTATTCCATATAAATTTATTCAACTGACTTCATACCATACTAGCTTTACTAATTCTGTTGCCCATTTCCATATTTAATTTACCATCTTCACTAAAAATTGTGACTAAGCAGTCACAATGTTTTATTTGTTCTAATAGGTTCACCATTCGGAATAAAGTTAATGTTTCTGCCTATTTTCATTGTCTTTGTCTTTTTTATTGCTGACTTTCATACAAAATTTATTAGAGCAGTTATTCAATTTAGTCAAGGAATTTTGTAGACTTGTATTGGATTTATTCAGAAGTTATATAACATTATCTATATAAAGTAAAGAGCTAAGATTAACATTAATTTTGATAAGTTTAATACCCCTTTCCTTCACAATGTGATCCATATATATAATGAATAACAGTAAAGGTAATATGCATCCTCGTTGCACACCTAATGAAATCATCTTCTTGTGCCTCCTTCAATTCTAAAAGGAGGATTCTAAAAGACTATGGATTGCTCGATATAATGCCCCATTTACACCATATAACTAACATTTTGAAGAGCTTTCCTCTTGGCACCTCGTCATATGCTTTTTCCAGATCAACTAAACCTAAATACAAATCCTTGTTATATTCCCAAAATTACTGGACAATTTGTCTTAAAGTGAAAATCTGATCCTGACAACCTCTATTTGGCATGAATCCAGCTTGTTCTTCTACAATTTTTCTTAGCCTTTTCTCAAGTATACTTGAATAAATCTTACCAGGAACACTCAGTAGGGATATATCTCTGTAATTCTCACATTTGTTTTATTCCCTTTTTTTATAGATGAGTACTATGAAGGCTCTGATCCAATCATCTGGAATTCGACCCTTCTGACCAGGCCTTCTGAATCATGCAATGCAGCCACTGTAAAACTTTTATACCTCCATATTTGAGCATCTCTGGTCAAATCTCATCCAATCCAGTTGCCTTTCCATATTTCAGGTCTTTGATGACTTTTTCTACTTCAAGCATGGATCCAACTGAGTGGACATTCACCATGGAGCTCTGATTCTTCTATCCTTAGAATCTCACCACATGCCTCTCTGGTTGAATCAGTGTTTTCTTCAAGGTTTGCCAATGAATTGCATGCTTTCAAAGTCTTTCATTTTTTCTTCAATGGTGTTTGTGTATTTGAGTCTACAGTATTCAGCAGGATAAGATGAATATCCTATTCAAAACAAGATCTAAAAATTTCCAAAAAGAATCAAATATGAGCAGCTTTCAGATC
The DNA here is from genome assembly GCF_054136105.1 of Typopeltis vanoorti. Taxonomy (NCBI): domain Eukaryota; kingdom Metazoa; phylum Arthropoda; class Arachnida; order Uropygi; family Thelyphonidae; genus Typopeltis; species Typopeltis vanoorti. The sequence continues at coordinate 61,437,600 of NC_143551.1, forward strand.
TGGACTCTGCACTCAGATATACAAATATTTTTAAAAAATGAACGTTTCAAGGCAAGAATGAAACCTTGAAGACTCAGTGGCAGAGTCTGAAGAAAACATTGATTCAACTAGGGAGCTGTGGAAAGAAAGAAATCACATCAAAAGAAGAATCATATCAAAAGTAAATCAGATGTCCAAAGGGAATACAGAGAATTCTCTCAGGATCTTGAAGGCTCTGGATCTATCCAGTGATAGTGGCATGTCTGGGCAAGTGATTACAGAAGAAATGTACCTACTAATGTGTTTCTTAAAGAGCTGCAGGTTGTATTCATTAGGAAAATAATATGGGATAGATTGTTCCAAAGGGCAGAGATATGTGGAATGAAGGGAAGAAATGAGAACTTGGTTTGGTGAGTCTTGGGCTGAACCAAATAGAAATGTTGACCAGCAACTGTCAGTGTTTGTACATGATTAGAACAAAGTAGAGAAAATGTGATAGCAACTTGAGTGGAGCAGCATCCATGGAAATACTTATAAAAAAGACAATGTAAAAAGAAACAAAGAATCTATGGGAAAGTGACTGTAGGAGTCACTGCTTGTTTCCTTTAGCAGTCATTCAAAGTAATTACTCCAGGCATCAAGAATATCTTTATTTTCAGTTTTCATGTCATCTTTATCATCTGATCCCTTTTACAGTACTCCACTGCTTCATCTGTAAGTTTTTTCAATAGCCTCCAAAACATTTTGCCACCTTTCTGATATTTATCTTTTATGTTCTTACCAAATTCTTCTCATGACTTTTGTTTAGCTAGTTTTACACAGAGCTTTGCTTTCCTGACTTACTTGCCAGGAACTTTCGATTGGCCCTCTTTTTCTCGACAGCCTCTTCAACTTCCTCAGTCAACAATGGAGTTCTGACGTTTCTATCCTTACAGACAACCTCATCACATGCATCTCTGTTGAATCAATCAGTGTTTTCTTCAGGGTTTGCCAATGAATCTCCAAATGATTCTTGCTTCCAAACTCTTTCGTTTTTCTTCAGTGATGTTTGTGTATTTGAGTCAACAGTTTGCTTCTGAAAGCTGCTCAACTTTGATTCATTTTAAAACTTTCTTACACACTCTTCTTTTTAATATGAAATTCAATTCTAACCTGCTCAAAACTAAATATGATCACTTCCCATTTCATATCCTCTGTATATTCTTATGTCCTGAACCATTCAAAAAACATCACTATCAACTATAACATAGTCAACAAGACTTTTCTATTTCTTGCATCTTCTCTCCATGTGAATTTGTGCACATTTGTGTTCAAAAATTTGTGTTGAAACATGATGTTAGTAATAACTAATCCATGTCCTGAACAGAAATACAGTAGACATTTACACCATTATTCTTAGCTTTGCACTTTTCACTAAATTTTTTCTGCATTTTTCTACCAAAACATTTCTACATGTCTGGTAATCATTTCCTACTCTGCTGTTTAGATCTCCAACAAGGACCAACTTTTCCTTTTTCATTGTGCTAACTGCCTTCTCTAATGCCTCAAAAAATTCCTCCATTTCTTCCTTAGTAGAACCTTCTGTGGGAACCACAAGTACAAATAATTCTCATTGTCCAGTTCCCCAATTCTAATATATGTCCATATCACTCTACTTGATATTGCCTACCATTCAAGATTATTCTCATATTTAGTATTGATACTACAGCTACTCCCTCTTTTCCCTGACTGTTATTGCCTGAATATAGCATTTTGTATTTGTTGCTTAGAAAAATCTAAGATCTGTTTGTCTTCTTTGTTTCAATCAAAGCTTATCCAATTCTTCTGGTAGTTCCATTTCTTTTTCATTCATGCTTCTTACGTTGATAATGCCAATCTTGAACTCTGCTGATGTTGAGTTGTGTTACGGAATGTGTTCCAGTAGCTGACTTTGCACCATTCACCCTGGTTTCCTGACAAAAACAACAGTGGCCTTGTTTAACTGGGCAATGCCCCAGCCTGCATGAAATTCTGTCATGTTGTACCATCATTTTACATTGTGGTTTAAGTAAATAAGAATGTAATGTGACTGACTAAATCCCAAATTGCCAACACATTTTCGTTCATTTCAGTATCCAGGTAGATACCTAACTTACGATTAAAAACAACTAAAGTAAAATAATAAATAGCTATTCTAGTTTAACTAAGTAAGAAAAATACTAAAAAAAGAAGTCCCCCCACCATATTTCATAAATTTTAGAATACATTTGAATATACTCAAATGATTTAAGAATAATAAAGGATAACTGGAATCAACAATCTGTGAAAGTAATAAATACCTTTACAATGAGCAGATATGCTTGTTTTACTTCTTGAAAAAACTATATATTTGAAAATACCCAAATCTCTAGATAGACAAGATCTCTCTCATGATAATTAGCATCCAATTTGGCATAAAACAGAAAATATTCTTAGCCCACCTGTGCCACTAATGTATGATAAGTTTATAATTATTCATGGTTTGGGAGTCATATAAAAAATATTGATAATATCACCTCTTCATGATTCAAGAAATAGATTTTTTGCTCCAGCATTAAACCTCTGAACAGGCATTAACACTATACAAATCAGTCTAATCATCAAATACTGTTTTCATGTTTGGTGTTTATACTACTTTATTTGAGCATTTTAGAACAAAATATGATTTACTTCAGCTGCCTTTCTGCGTTTCTAGTGGCTCTTTATTGAGAAACTGATAATTTAAGTGAAAGAGAGAATGAATTAGTGAATAGATCCTTAACTTGCTTTTCTGTTGTCAAGCATTTTAAGGGAGCGCTCTGGAATACTCAAATTTCAGCCAGTATTTGATGGTTCAAATGTCTGATACAATGTTTAGAAGTTAAAGTGTAATGCCGTGTGCAAAAGAGATTCTTGCATTCTCAGGCATCTTGCACAGTTGAAATTTCCATTATTTAATAAAAAATTCAAAATATTTTCTGATTTTCTTAAAGGAATTTGAAAATAGTCTAAATTTAGATCAAGTTTTAAAAAGTAATCTGTTCCATCAAGATTCATTAATAATTCCTCAGGCTTACACAAGAAAATCAATATGTTTAGATAACTTTGTTTACAGCTCTAAAATCTAAGACAAACTTCAAAATTTCCATTGGCTTTTCAATTAAAATAAAAGGATTCTATTGAGAAGTACTTCTCAATTATACCAGGCTGTTTCATTATCATGTAATAAGCTTTGAAAATTTTCCATATACTTGTGAGGAATTTGATATTTAACATGAAGAGGATTATTACTCCTAATATATAATGAATGCTCTATACTGTGCATGACACTGAAAGAATGTCTTCTAACATTGCCTCAAGAAAGAGCTTAGATCTGCATGAATACCAAGATTTGTGAGTAATCCTCACTGTTCTATCAACTAACTGCAAAATACTAATTATTACTGGCTATGTTTCCAAAGGAAATTACTTGGTTTTCAATCTACTGCATCAGAAATTTAATACATTATAGGAATTCCTCAAAGGTGAACTTTGTACAAGATCATATTCCAGACATCAAAATTAAAGTTACAGTAAATTTACATTATCACAAACAACGGCATACTTCTGGAGAAAATCCAATCCCAGAATAACTCGGATGGATGGATGTATCAGCAGCACTAGGAGATACTAGGAATTGATGACTAATTACAAGAAGAAAACAAGTGAGATTAGGTATTAACAATTTTTGTTGCATATAATTCTGGGTCAAAATTCCTTTAAATTTAACTGGATGACATCATCATCATCATCAAACTCCTGATATATATACCCTCAAGGGGTGTACAGGATATGATAGTACGACATGAAAAATTACATCATTACTAACTACCTATCTACAATTTTCCTCCAAATCAGCGTGTTACTATCAAGACGCCAAAATTATCGGATCTTGTATTTTTGTCTGCTAAGGTACTTTTTACTGCATCAATCCATCTATATCTTGGACTTCTTCTGGATCTTCTTCCTGCCAAACTGGGAGAGAACACTTGTTTTTGCTAATCTTTCCTCTCCCATTCTGTTTAAGTTACCATACCACCTGAGATTAGCTCTGCTAACGCATTCTTGGATGCTGACAATGTCAAGTTCATTCCTAACATCCTCATTTCTAATATAATATTGATGCCATCTGTTCATGACCCTAATCTTTCTCAGGACTCTCATATCAGCAGTCTCTAGTCTTTGGTCAAGTGTTTTACTTCTGATCCAACTCTCTGATCCATAAGTTAAAACTGGTTTGAACACTGTCTTGTATACAACTAATTTAGTGTTCTGACTAATTTCTCTCTTATTCCATATAAATTTATTCAATTGACTTCCTACCCTACCAGCTTTGTTGATTCTGTTGTCTATTTCTATTTAATTTACCATCTTCAGTAAAAATTGTGCTTAAGTAGCTGAAATGTTTTACTTGTTCCACAGGTTCTCCATTCATAATGCAGTTGACATTTTCAACAAATCCACCTATTTTCATTGTATTTGTCTTTTTATTGCTGACTTTCATACTATATCTATTACAACAGTTATTCAGTTTACTCAGATAATCTTGCAAATATGTAGCGGATTTATTTAGAAGTATAACATCATTCGCATAAAGCAAAGAGCTGACATTAACATCTCCAATTCTGATATCATGTTTAATACCACTTTCCTTCATAATGTGATCCATATAGATAATGAATAACAGAGGGGATAATGAACATTCTTGTCTCAAACCAGATTTAACATTAAAACATATCCCTGTACTTCCTTCAATTCTAATTGCTGACTTACAACTCAATTGCTTGATATAATGCCCCATTGAGACCATATAACTGTAGCGCATTGAATAGCTTCTTTCTTGGCACCTTGTCATATGCCTTTTCCAGATCAACAGAACTTAAATACAAATCTCTGTTATATTCCCATGCTTTCTCAACTATTTGAATTGTAGAGTGAAGATCTGATCGTAATAACAGCCTCTATTCGGCCTGAATCCAGCTTGTTCTTCACCAAGCTTTTCTTCCACAATTCTTCTCAACCGTTTCTCAAGTATATTTGCATATATCTTACCAGGAACACTCAGTAGAGAAATACCTCTGTAATTCTCACATTCAGTTTTATTTCCCTTTTTATATATGGGTACTATGAGAGCTCTACTCCAATCATTGGGAATTCATCCCTCTGTCCAGGCATTCTGAACTATGCAGTGCAGCCACTGTAAGACTTTTATACCACCGTACTTCAGCATTTCTGGTCGAATATCGTCTACTCCTGCTGCCTGTCCACAATTCATGCCTTTGATGGCTTTTTCTACTTCAAGTATGGATATGTATTCATGACTGCATGCCTGTTGAGTGTTTTTTTACCACTGTGCTATCACTGCTTGTTTCATTTTGCAATTTTTCGAAGTAATTACTCCATACTTCAATGATATCTTTTTCTCCTGTTTTCATGTCACCTTTATCATCACTTTTTCCTGGTTGTCTGAGTGGTTAGCGTATCCGCTCTCCAGCCAAAAGGCTGCAGGATCGAATCCTGCTGTGGGCATGGATGTTTGCGATTGTCTGTGAAAATGGTAGTGATCGGCAGTAGATGCCGCTCATGTAGATAATGAAGGTAGTTGCGGTTAGCGGAGTGGTGTAGACGGAAAGCTGTAGAGCAGTTGCCCTCTCTCGATGAGTCTTTGAACTTCTTGGAGGTGTTATGTAATAATAATAATAATAATAACTCTTTTAACAGCACTCTTTCCTCCATTTCTAAGCTTTTTCAACAACCTCCAGAATATTTTGCAACCTTCTTGATATTTATTTTCTATGTTCTTGCCAAAGTCCTCCCATGACTTTTGTTTAGCTAGTTTTACACAGTGTTTAGCTTTCTTACATTTGTCTCTGAATTCTCTAAGAGCACAAGCTGACTTATTTGCCAGGAACTTTTGATATGCTTTCTTCTTTTCCTTCACTGCATCTTTACATTCCTGTGTCCACCATGGAGTTCTGATTTTTCTAACCTTGCAGACAACCTCACCACGTGCCTCTCTGGCTGAATCAATCAGGGTTTCTTCAAGGCTTGCCACCAAATCTCCAAGGTTTGGTATAGTTCGCCCACCGATTTGAGGTCCCTCGAAACTACTGCGCATGTCAGAAAAAGGAGAATCCATTCCGATAATAGGGTAATCAGTCTGTCTTCTGGGAGGTAATAAAAAATTTTCCGACCTGTAATAATAAACAAACTGAGTTTGTTTATTATTACAGGTCGGAAAATTTAGCTTTTCTTTTACGAACATTGTTGTTTTTAAAGTGTAACTATTTTGCTTGTATAACAGTTGGAAAAATGTACGTAGAGTGTTAATACGTGCAAATACTACGTTCTACATAAAACAATGTCACTTCGCTCCATGATAAGTTTCCTTTTATTCTGGGACTTTTTAAAACAAAATCCGATTTCATGAAGTATTTTCCTTAAAGTTTCTCTTTTCCAAGGAAAATTAATTTTTTCTTTAAGCACAGGAATCAATTTCGGAACAGTTGGCACTCTTTTCTCGAATACGTAAAATTCGTGAATAGCTCTTCTTATAACGTCTACATCAAAATCATTCAAAGCTACGGTTTCGATGGTTTTACTCTGGCGCTTTTTTTTTTTTTTTTTTTTAGGAGATTTAAATTTTGGCTTACCTTCACCTTTTGATTCCCTACGAATTCTTTTAACAGTCGACCCCGATACGCCCGCAATTGCACTTGCACGTTTTATGACTTGAGAAAGGGGAACAAGAAGACGGCCTTCTGACGATTCTTTTTCGCAGAATGTCAGCACATTATTCAATATTCTTTTGCAAGAGCTACTGAAAAGTGTAACAATAGAACTTGTTGACTGTACTGGATCCATCATACAAATTAATAATAAAAAAATAATGCAAAAAGAGAACAACAAAAATCAAGCTAGTACTAGTACAGCGACAGACAAGAAAGCACGTGATTTTGCATGTTGGCGACCAATTCGTACATCCTTCATTTCTTTCTCCCCTTCAGCATGAATCGACTATTCTTGGCACAAATCCAACAAGGGATCTAGAAATGGTGGGCGAACTATAGTTGTTCTCAAACTCTTTCATTTTTCCTTCAATAATCTTTGTGTATTTTAGTCTACAGTTCACATCTGAGAGCTGCTCAACTTTTATTCGCTTTAAAACTTTCTTACATGTTATTCTTTTCAATATGAAATTCAATTTCATCCTGCTCAAGACTAAATAGTGATCGCTTCCAATTTCACATCCTCTGTACACTCTGGTGTCCTGCACCAGGGAGAAAACATCACTATCAACAATAACATAGTCAATGAGACTTTTCTTATTCCTTACTTCTTCTCTCCACGTGAATTTGTGCACATTTTTATGTTGGAACATGGTGTTAGTAATAACCAGTCCATGTCTTGAGCAGAAATCCAACAGGTATTCGCCATTATTATTAGCTTTACTCTTTTCTCCAAATTTTCCCAAAATATTTTTGTATATCTGACAATCATTTCCTACTCTGCTATTTAGATACCTAACAAGGTCAAACTTTTCCTTTTTCATTGTATCAGATGCTTTCTCTAAAGCATCAAAAAATACCTCCACTTCTACCTTAGTAGAACCTTCTGTAGGACCATAGGCACAAATAAGTCTCATTGTCCAATTCCCCATTCTCATATTTTCCCACATCACTCTACTTGAGACTGAGTGCCATTCAAGAAGATTAGCCTTGTAATTTGTGTTGAATACTATGGCTGCTCCTTCTTTTCCTTGATTGTCATTGCTTGAATATAACATTTTGTATTTATTGCTCAGAAAGTTCTCACCAGTTTTTGTCTTCTTTGGTCCCCTATTATGTCGATCTGGTACTTATCTAATTCCTGAACTAGCTCCATTTCTTTGCCATTCAGGCTTCTTATGTTGATAGTACCAATCTTTAACTCTGGTGATGTTGAGTTCAGGTGTGCTTTCAGATTTGTTTCAGTAGCTGACTTTTCACTGTTTGCCTTGGTTCCCTTGCAAAAACAATGGGTGCCTTGTTTAACAGGTCGACGCCTCAGCCAGCATGAAATTCTGTCATGTTGTATTATTATTTTTTTATTTTGGTTTAAGCCAATAAGAATACAATTTGGTCGGCTAAATCCCAAATTGCCAGCCTATCCTCATTCAGTATTCAGATTCTTGGCAGGGTGCACCACGAGAAGATGAGGATTGTGATTAGGTCAGAAGCCCTGATTGGTTCTCCGCATTCCTTTAAAGGCTATGTGGAGGTCTCCTCTCAGTTATATAGCTTTGATCCTTAAGCACCCCTAACTGGATGACTTAAATTATAAATATCACCAGGGATAAGATTGGTAAGGCTTAAAAACAATTTCAACTAAAAGGAAACAAAGGCTCCTATATCCAAAAAGTATTTTACATGGAGTACTTTCTATAAATACTTCTAATATAGTCAAACTGACTGTCATCCATATATAAATGTCATCCATATATTAAGTCCCTAAAGAGTGGAAGGAGGGCAAGATTGTGCCACTTCATAAAGGAGGTGATCGAACTCAAGCATCAAACTATAGGCCTATCTGTGTGTCGGGTGTTGTGGTTAAGTTGTTGGAGAAGCTTGTGAGAGCTAGAATCCAGAGTTGGGTTGACAACAATGGTATAATCTTTGATGGACAGCATGGATTTGCTAAAGGGAGGTCGTGTTTTAGTAATCTACTTACTTATTACAATAAAGTGACTGCTTCCTTGGACAGAGGAGAAGGATACACAGTAATATACTTGGATTTCGCAAAAGCTTTTGATAGAGTGCCTCATGATAAGTTGACAGTCAAACTAGAGCAGATGGGGTTGGATATTAGATTAGTGCATTGGATTGGAGACTGGCTATCTGATAGGTATCAACAAGTTGTGTATGGGGGTGCAATATCCAGGAAAAGGAAAGTCACTAGTGGAGTGCCTCAGGGATCTGTTTTAGGGCCATTACTATTTAACTTGTATATTAATGATATTGGCGAAGATTTGGATGGAGATATTCAGTTGTTTGCAGATGATGCAAAGTTGGGAAGAACCATAAAGAGTAGTGAAGATGTTGTGGCCTTGCAAGAAGACTTGAATAAATTGAGTGATTGGGCAAGCAAATGGGGGTGTGAGTTCAATGTTGCAAAATGTAAGGTTTTAAAATTTGGAAAACAAAGATGGGATGCAGAATTTATGCTTGGTAAGAATATATTGTTGGAAGTAGAGGAAATAAGAGATCTGGGAGTGATAGTGGATAAGGATCTAAAATTTAGGGGTCACATCGCCAAAATTGTGAAGACAACACAAAGACTTCTGGGAATGATGAGGAGGACACTGACGTGTAGAAGTAGGGAGATTCTTGTTCCATTGTATAAGGCTTTGATTAGGCCACACATGGACTATTGTGCCCAGATTTGGTCACCTGGTTTTCAGAAGGATAAGGAGATGTTGGAAAGGGTCCAAAGGCGACTGACTAAGGTAGTTTCTGACCTCTGGAATGTCGAGTATGAGGAAAGATTGAAAAGATGTAATTTGCAGAGACTAGTGGAGAGAAGGAAGAGGGGAGATATGATAGAGACCTACAAGTTGGTAAGGGGTTGCTATAGAATCAATGGTGGAGAAGTTCTACAGCGAATAGTGGGAGATCAGGGGAGAACCAGAGGTCATCCCTGGAAACTGTATAAAGAGGGTGTGAGTAGGGGAGTGAGAGGCAGGTTTTTTTCGTGCAGAGTTGTGAATGATTGGAATGCCTTGCCTGAGAGTGTGGTGTCTGCAAGGAGTTTGAATGTGTTTAAGACCCGGTATGATGAGATGTGTGTGAGATAAAAGGACCTCCTAGATGAGTCTTTGACTCCATGAGGTCTTGTTTAATAATAATAATAATAATAATAAATTTCAGCAACATCAACTACATTTTTTTTTTTTTTTAACCCTTATAACTGATTATCAATCATATAGCGCAATATATCTCAATTTACCTGGATTATGTTAGAATCAAACTCCCTTCTTTTAAAGCATTGTGTTTTCTTTCTTTCTTTAATTCCTACAATCAATTGCGAAATAACCATATCTGCAACAACGAAAACATTTCAGGAATTGCCTTTTTTCGGTATTGGTCCTACCTTTAATTTCTTGCTTGGTATATATTGACTGTGCTAAAAATAAGTCAGACATTTTAACAAGAAGATTTTGACTTTCTAAAATTGGCTGCTACCACTTTCAATTTTCTTCAGTAAGTAAATTCTTTAATTGGCCCATTTCACATGATTCAGAAGAAGTGTTTTACAAAAGGGATTTGCAGTGTTCACCAATCTACTTATTCTGATCTATTCCCTTTGCACCTGCATTTTTTCTTTTCTGATTCATCTACCTTACTAGCATTATAAAGTAATGCATTAATCCATACAATGCACTTGCTTAGAAGAAGAATGTTTCAAGATGTCTCTTAATCCAGTTTCCTTTTGACTACTTCAAAACATGAAGATTCTTGGCATGCCTTTTATAAGCTGATTCGTTTAAAATGTCTTTCAGACTGGATCTAAGGATTATCTGATCAAGACAGGATTGTTCTTCAGGTAATACATATAATCCATGATTGGTCTCTAATGACTATTAAATTATTTAAGGAATTCACAACGTATACTGGAATATTAATTAAAAGAAATTTAATAAATACTTCCTATATTTCGGGAATGTCACATTGCCATCTTCATGGGAACATATAAATATGGCAAGTGTACGCAGGTACTACAAAAAGCAAATGAAGATAAGAAACTACTTTTGTTCCTAAAGTCCTACTGGTGCCCCTAGCAGGCTATATATTGGGTTGTCTTGGCCGTTGGGCTGATGTTCTCATGATATAAGTCTCCCAAATTTGGGGCAGTCTCATGCACATAAATTTGTTGAGGTTTGGAACATTTTTTAGAGCTGAGGTTGATTCTATGAATAATCTTTCGTACTTGAACTTGCTGTGGTGTATTACTTTGGCTTTCTTCCAACGCATTCTGTGGCGAGTATCTAGAACATGGTCTGCAAGACCAGAGTGGCTATACTGGTGAAACCGGATGTAGTCCTTGTGTTCTGAAATCCTGATATTCGCTGCCCTGCCTGTTTGGCCAAAGTAGGACAATTTACAGCTGCAAGGGACCTGGTATACCCCCGGGTAGGTATAGGGGAAGTGGTTGGTCTTCGGTTGAGCAGATAAGGGATGCCAACTTTTTATATGGTCTGTAACAAGAAGTCAGGTCATATTTTTTAAGGAGTTTGGTTATTTTTTCAGAGGTACCCTGAATGTAGGGAATGGTGATACATTTAGTGTAATCTTTATTATGGGGAGAGTGGGAGTTTAGTTTACTGGTTTTTTTGGGGGGTTGTAGCCATTGGCTAAGAAAGTATTAAGGATGTGGTTTAGTTCAGTGGTTAGGGCATTGTCATCTAAACAGATTAATTTTGCCCTGTTATACAGTGTGTTAATAAATCCATATTGCTGTGGTGGGAGGGGGGGATTGCTGGTAAAATGGGTGGGTTTTCTATAAACAGAGAAAACCAAGTATCCATCAGGTTGGCGAGTGATTAGAGTGTCTAGGAATGGGAGGCTGTTGTTTTCCTCCTTTTCCAGGGTTAACAGAATTCTGGGGTGTTGGTTGGTTAAGTGTGTTAAGGAGTAAAGTGCATCTGAGCCATGTGGCCAAATAGTGAACACATCATTCACGTAACGAAGCCAAATAGTGGGTTTTTGTGGGGCAGAGTTTAAGGCTTTCTCTTCAAAAAAGTCTCCATAAAGAAGTTGGCCAAGGGTGTGGAAAGCGGTGAACCCATGGCTGTCACCTCTATCTGTTTGTAGAATTTTCCTTGCCAAACGAAATAGCCCGAGTTCATTGTGAACTGAAACAGGGCTGAGATATCAGGAGGAAATTTGACTTGTATGAGCTCTAAGGTTTCTTTGAGTGGGACATTTGTGAATAGAGAGGAGACGTCAAAACTGACCATTATGTCAGTGTGTTGGAGTGAGAGGTTTTCTATACTGGCTTTGAAGTGGGCTGAGTTTTTTTATGTGTGATGGTGTGTTGCCAGTATAGTGTGTGAGCGCTTTGGCTAAATGTTTGGCTAATTTATATGTGGGGGGAATCAATGCCATCCACTGTGGGAAGTAATGGTCTCTAGAGCAGAATTTTCAGACTATGTAAAAATAAATAAATAAATTTAAAAAAATATATAAAATTAATAAAAATTGAAAAAAAAAAAAAAAAAAAAATCCTCAGCCCGCCTACAGTGTGAAAATGTACTATAAGTTTATAATAACCTTTCATCTGTGGGAACCACATACACTAAAAAAAAATTATAACCTTTAAAATCAGATTCTATACTTCCTTGATGTATTGCTATATTTTCCATATATTTCAACTAACTTTACTTATCCTAGAATATTCAGTAAAGAATAATTCATTAAAGGTATTGTAATCAGCGTCCTAAATTTACAAGTTGGAAATTATTATAAAATTTAATTTTTTTATATAATGGTTTTAATTCACAATATAAGAAATATATTATTTATTTATTGAAATTTCACAGTTTTATATCCAGCATCTTCAAAGCAGAAACAGTGCATCACAGTACACAAGCAGCACAATTAGTTAAGTTTAAATCTGTGATAGCCAGCGCAAAAGACCTACAGTCCAGCTATGTGCTTTCTACTGTTGGATAAAGAGAGAGTTTAACAAGAATTAATTTGATCTTAAAATAACTATCTCCCAAATTTTGATAAGTTTATACAACAATACTTGTTGAGGTTAGAGGAGGGTTTGAAAGATGCTGCAAGATTCCAGAAATATTATCTGACTTATGACATCTGTGTACCACTTCCATTTTCTTCCATCTGATCCTGTATGAAGGAATGGTCTGTTAGTCCTGATTTGCCATAATAATGGTGCCGTATGTATTTATTGTTCTCTGAGTCAACAGATCTTCCATGAGAGTTTGTCCTTAGGTGAACAGATGAGTGTTACCAATTTAATATATATATACAGTTTAAATGTGGTGTAGTGTTTATATGAATTAAGCACTCCAGATATCTTTTCAGATGTGCCCTTAATGTGTGGGATAGTAAAATTTTGTTGCAGTCTTGTGTATTAGGAAAGGTGGGGAGGGATCTAAGGGGCATTTAGTACTTTATCTATTTTCTGGGGATTATAGTTCACTGGCTAAAAAAAAAAAAAAAAGTGTGGCAAGGGTAGGCAAGTTCAATGGTAAGAGCAATTTCATTACAACAGATAACTGTGGGTGGGTGTTAATGTTGACTATATTGATGATGTGTTTCTCTTTGGCCACATGGTACAAACACATTAGATAGATTTTGTGTATTTAAAAAGCTAACACCCTAAAAATCCACTTCACAATGGAAAAGGAATTTAATAACAGTCTGCCCTTCCAGATATGCTAGTCACACATACATATGCTTCATTATCCTTTTCTATTTATAGAAAACTTACACATGCCAGAAGATTTGTTTGCACAAACAATCACAGCATGACAGTTTGTACAAACAATATTTTTTATTATTATTTTATGTGATCTATGCTACAGGTTGCAAGATCTATAGCATATGAATGGCACGTGTGGACAAAAGAGTAAGAAGAAAAGGAGGAAGCTGTTGACATTCTTTTTGTATAGCTGAAGGTTGTATTTTTTGGAAAAGCAGAGTGAAGGAGACTGTGCCAAAGAACAGAGAAGTAGATGGAATAAGAGGAAAGAGAGAAATTGGTTCCGTAAGTTTCGAGCTGGAGTGTAAATAGTATTGGTTAGTAGCAGTTCTTATAATTTTAGAGAAAACTGGCCAATCCAGCAGAGCAATGTCTGTGAAAGTCTGTAGAATCAAGGATTGAACTGTATCTGTAGATTAGAGGGAGAGATCATTTAATCAACCAAATTGCTGTCATCGAGAGGGCATGAAGTATTTGCATTCAATAATCGCAGATTTTTGACTACCCTATTTGTTATAACCCAGGTAGGTTAATATTCAGTATAGGCTGAGTGGTTAGAGAAAAAGATGTCGCCAGATTAATGAAAGCGGGGTGCTTAAGGAACATAGCTGTATAACTGAGAGGAGACCTCCACATAGCATTTAAAGGAATGCGGAGAACCGACCAGGGCTTCTGACCTAATGTCCAATCCTCACCCAACAGGGTGCACCACGAGAAGGTATCTACTTGGATACTGAACGAACGAGGATGGGCTGGCAATTTGGGATTTAGCCGACCAAATTGTATTCTAAATAAAAAATGATAGTACAACATGACAAAATTTCATGCCGGCTGCGGCTTCACCTGGTTAAACAAGGCCCCCCGTTGTTTTCGCCAGGGAACCAGGGCAAACAGCCAAAAGTCGGCTACTGGGACAAATCTGAAATCTGAAAACAAGCCCCAACTCAACATCACCAGAGTTAAAGATCGGTACTATCAACATAAAAAGCCTGAATGGCAAAGAAATGGAGCTAGCTGAGGAATTAGATAAGTACCAGATCGACATAATATGGGTGACTGAAACAAAAAAGACAAAAACTGGTGAGATCTTTCTGAGCAATAAATACAAAATGTTATATTCAGGCAATGACAATCAAGGAAAAGAAGGAGTAGCCATAGTATTCAACACAAAAATACGAGGCTAATCTTCTTGAATGGCAGTCAGTCTCAAGTAAAATAATTTGGGTTCTACTAAGGTAGAAGTGGAAGAATTTTTTTGAGGCTCTAGAGAAAGCTACTGACACAATGAAAAAGGAAAAGTTGGTCCTTGTTGGGGATCTAAATAGCAGAGTAGGAAGTGATTGTCAGACATATAAAAATGTTTTGGGAAAATTTGGAGAAAAGAGCAAAGCTAATAATAATGGCAAATACCTGTTGGATTTCTGCTCAGGACATGGACTGGTTATTACTAACACCATGTTCCAACATAAAAATGTGCACAAATTCACATGGAGAGAAGAAGCAAGGAATAAGAAAAGTCTCATTAACGATGTTATTGTTGATAGTGATGTTTTCTCCCTGGTGCAGGACACCAGAGTGTACAGAGGATTTGAAATTGGAAGCGATCACTATTTAGTCTTGAGTAGGATAAAACTGAATTTCGTATTGAAAAGAATAAGATGTAAGAAAGTTTTAAAGTGAATAAAAGTTAAGTAGCTCTCAGATGTGAACTGTAGACTAAAATACACAAAGATTATTGAAGAAAAAATGAAAGAGTTTGGGAACAGGAATCAAACCTTGGAGATTCAGTGGCAAACTCTGAAGAAAACATTGATCGATTCTGCCTGAGAGACATGTGGTGAGGTTGTCTGCAAGGATAGAAAAATCAGAACTCCCTGGTGGACACAGGAAGTTAAAGAGGCAGTGAAGGAAAAGAAGAAAGCATATCAAAAGTTCCTGTCAAATAAGTCAGCTTGTGCTCTTAGAGAATATAGAGACAAATGCAAGAATGCTAAACACTGTGTAAAACTAGCTAAACGAAAGTCACGGGAGGACTTTGGCAAGAATATAGAAGATAAATATCAAGAAGGTGGGAAAATATTCTGGAGGTTGTTGAAGAAGCTTAGGAATGGAGGAAAGAGTGCTGTAAAAGGAGTTAGAGATGATAAAGGTGACATGAAAACAGGAGAAAAAGATATCCTTGAAGTATCGAGTAATTACTTTGAAAAACTGCTAAATGAAACAAGCAGTGATAACAGCACAGTGGTAAAAAAAACACTACCCAGGCATGCAGTCAGGAATACATATCCATACTTGAAGTAGAAAAAGCCATCAAAGGCTTGAAATGTGGAAAGGCAGCAGGAGTAGATGATAATCGACCAGAAATGCTGAAGTATGGTGGTATAACAGTCTTACAGTGGCTGCACTGCATAGTTCAGAAAGCCTGGACAGAGGGACAAATTCCCAATGATTGGAGTAGAGCTCTCATAGTACCCATATATAAAAAGGGAAATAAAACTGAATGTGAGAATTACAGAGGTATTTCCCTACTGAGTGTTCCTGGCAAGATCTATGCAAGTATACTTGAGAAACGGTTGAGAAGAATTGTGGAAGAAAAGCTTGGTGAAGAACAAGCTGGATTCAGGGCAAATAGAGGCTATCAGGATCAGATCTTCACTTTACGACAAATAGTCGAGAAAGCATGGGAATATAACAAATATCTGTATTTAAGTTTTGTCGATTTGGAAAAGGCATACGACAAGGTGCCAAGAGAGAAGCTATTCAATATGCTGCAGTTATATGGTGTGAATGGGGCATTATATCAAGCAATACTTAGTCTTTATTTGAGTTGTAAGTCAGCAGTTAGAATTGAAGGAAGTACAGGAAGATGGTTTAATGTTAAATCTGGTGTGAGACAAGGATGTACATTATCCCCTCTGTTATTCATTATCTATATGGATCACATTATGAGGGAAAGTGGTATTAAACATGATATCAAAATTGGAGATGTTAACGTCAGCTCTTTGCTTTATGCAGATGATGTTATACTTCTAAATAAATCCGCTACATGTCTGCAAGATTCTCTGACTAAATTGAATAGCTGTTGTAATAGATATGGTATGAAGGTCAGCAATAAAAAGACAAAGCCAATGAAAATAGGCAGAATCATTGAAAATGTCAACTGTGTTGTGAATGGAGAACCTGTGGAACAAGTGAAACATTTCAGCTACTTAGGCACAATTTTACTGAAGATGGTAAATTAAATATAGAAATAGACAACAGAATCAGCAAAGCTGGTATGGTGGGAAGTCAATTGAATAAATTCATATGGAATAAGAGAGAAATTAGTCAGAATACTAAATTAGCTATACAAGACAGTGTTCAAACCAGTTTTAACTTATGGATCTGAGAGCTGGGTCAGAAGTAAAACACTTGACCAAAGACTAGAGACCGCAGATATGAGAGTCCTGAGAAAGATTAGAGGCGTGAACAGATGGCATCAATGGCAATATCATATTAAAAACGAGAATATTAGGAAAGAACTTGACATTGTCAGCATCCAGGAATGCATTAGCAGAGCTAATCTCAGGTGGTATGGTCACTTAAACAGAATGGGCGAAGAAAGATTAGCAAAACAAGTGTTCTCTGCCAGGTTGGCAGCAAAACGACCCAGAGGAAGACCAAGATATAGGTGGATTAATACAGTACAAAGTGCCTTAGACGATAGAAATATAAGATCTGATAATGTTGGAGCCTTGACAAATAACAGACTTATTTGGAGGAAAATTGTAGATAGGAAGTTAGTAATGATGTAATTTTTTTCATGTAATACTATCATATCCTGTACGCCCCTTGAGGATACATGGCAGGAATATGATGATGATGATTAACGAAAGCATTTTTTTCTCTACATTCTTTGGGAAAAGCAGAGTGAAGGAGAATGTGCCAATGAACAGAGAAGTAGATGGAATAAGAAGACAGAAATTGGTTCAGTGAGTTTCAAGCTGGAGTGTAAATAGTGTTGGTTAGCAACAGTTGTTCTTATGATTTTAGAGGAAAGTAGAGAAATTATACTGGCCAATTCAGCAGAGCACTGTCTGTGAAAGTACATGTAGAATCAAGGATTGAACTGAATCTGTGGATTAGAGGGAGAGATCATTAATCAACCAAATTGCTGTCTTTGAATGGGCATGAAGTATTTGCATTCAATAATTACAGATTTTTGACTACCCTATTTGTTATAACCCAGGTAGGTTAATATTCAGTGTAGGCTGAATGGTTAGGGAAAAAGATTTGTCTCCTGGTTAATGAAAGCATTTTTTTCTCTATGGGCAAATAGCATGGTGAGAGTGAGAAAATCCAGAGTTCAGAAAAGACAGTTGTGTTATACATAATATTAACAATTTTTATACGTAATACATATCTCAAACATCTTACAAAGTTTGAAAAGCTCAATCAGAACAGTAAGCAAAATTAAGGAGTTCATAATTTAACTACAAAAATAATTTCATTATCTAACGTAATCTGTTTCATAAAACACAGCAAGTTAATTCCTTGTCAATTCAAACATGACAAGATATTATGGAGAATATACCTTTACAACATAATTCATTACTTACTGAATGAACCTTAAGTTACTGATTACGTACGACAACAAAACTTTGGTACATTTCACAATACAGTGTTTCCTTATTTAACCTGATGTTACACCATTCTTCGATGTTTTTATGTTTTCACTATCTCTTTTCTTTTTACACAAAGAAATAATGTCTTACCTTCAAAGTACCTTGAAGGTAAGACATTATTAACTAACTTTTAATTATATATTTATAAGCATTAACTAACTCTTAAGTTTACAGTTAGTTTAATGGGAGAGGGAAATGGCTTTTTTACTGGCTGAAGTGTGTTCATTGCATTAAAAAGCATCATCTTTGCAATCACTGGGATAAAGCTGCTGTTAGTATTTAAAATGAAGGAAAGTTGTCTTCCTGCTGAGATGATCTTCATAGACTCTCCTAGCTTATCGACTGTGAAGAAATTTTCAAACCACAATTTATAGAACTTTCACCTAAGGTACAGAAATAATAATATTCTTAAACACAGTTCTTCAAGCCTCCACAGCTCAGTCAGTATAGACTAAATCCTTTGGTTGGAAAGACCTGGTTTGAATCCCATCTAGGATGCAGAGCCTTAATCAAGGTGATTGCCAGTCTCATATGGAAGTGGCAGGATTTATCCTCCTCGAAACTGATTTTTCATCCACAGAAAAGGCAAAATGGCCAGAAGAACACACACAATTTACATTCATAGCAGGCAATGCAGATAGGATTATAAGAAATATCATGTTTCTAAGAAGTTACTTGGCTAAACTAACATGAAATGGATGGATGGATAACAACATAGTTCTTCCTTCCAAATAAATTCTTTCCACTAAGGTTTCATGCTTCCACCTTCCTTCTGTTTACTCATCTTTTCCCCTCTTTGCCTTTTTTGGCACACACTCTCTCAGAATGCCTTCAGGATTCATCGTCAGTACTCTCTCCTGGGCACGTTCATAGCAATTCTTCTGGAACTCCTCCATACTAACTTCCAAGAGCCTAAGATTCCTCTCTTCTTTTTTTCTTTCAATTTGAGTAGGTCACATGCCACTTTTGAAGTCACAAAGCTGCACCATTGGTATTTGTGTTCTTGGATATGACAATATGACCAACCGTTGAACATCTGTTTCTGCTTACATCATATTCTCTATTTTTCTAACCTTTTATAATCCTGTTTTCGTAAGATTTCAGACACATGAAATAATTCAAAACTAATAAGACTGAATTCTTACATTTCTTTATGATTTCTGTCCTTTAATATGTTCTGATAGCTAGTTATAAAATTAAGAACCCTAATGTTATATTTTCAACTCTCACTATAGCAAACTTACTTCCCATGACAAACTATCAAAAAGTCATGGCTGAGCTCCATAACAATGCTATGTTAAAACAAACGAATTTACTACTATAACAAACTATTCCTTCGATACTGCAAGTTTGCCAAAGTGAGAGATGACTTTAGCATGAGGCTCTCAACTTTTGATATTTAAAATAATTGAGATTAAAATGCCACCCTATATAACAGATAAAAAGAAAGATTTACACTCTGAAAATATAATTTAAATTACATTTTGGTCTTGATGCATAGAATTATGCAACAAGCAATGCAAAGTGTAAATCTGAAAAGATGCTTCAAAAGAAACTTAAATAAGCAAACATCTGTATAGTAGTTCATTCTAGAACTGGCTGTTGTTAACAAGGAGAGATAAATGTGCTTTTATCTCTAAGTACAAATAAGTGAGGTACTACTGATAATTTGTGAAATTATGCTATCAAAGTTCTTAGAAATAATCAATTAAACATCTCAAATTTGAGTGATAAATGTTAAAGTGTTAAATAAAGTGAATTTCTTAGAGTAAAATTATCTAGGAACACAATTTTAGCATAAATGCCAACCAAAAATTACCATAACAATCCAGAAGTTAGTTTCTGGTTGAAAAAGCAGCTGTCGTGTCTTCTGAGTATGCACAGCTTCACATGAATTACTGGGATTAAATGACCTAAAAAAAAAGAATACCAACACTTTTACACATTCAATTTTTGCTTTTAAATCAAAAAGTTTATGCTAATATGGAGATGGTGAACAGTCTTATCTAAGTGTTTTTATTCTCAATACATGCATCTGAGTCAGAATCTGTACTGTCTTGAATCAGAATCTAAGTCAGTAGCATCACAGACAGTTGATTGATATAAAGTGATTCTGTATGGTGATACTGAACAAATATGAGACTGGTTCAGCTATTTTCCAATTACAAGTGAGTATGCCAAGACTGACATGCTATTTTGCAATTTCACTTAACATGTACATTCTCAAAAGGGGCTATCCCTGAAAGTTGTATAAAAAAAAGGATGTGAGCAAAGGAGTGAGGACCTTTTTACCGGGAGGGTAGTGAGTGAGTGGATTCTGTTGCCATAAGGTGCTATGAATCTGAGGAGCAAATGAGTTAAGATATATCACAAATATATTTATTATTATTTTTATTTATTTTATTTTTTTTAAAATAACGAAACCTGTGGTGAGATCATAATTAAAAGAAACACTTATTAACCACAGTGAAAATTATTTACTTGTAAATATTTCATCCTAAGTATCTTAGGACATCATCAGTACAGTAGTTTAAACAATAATAGGAATAACATACAGTTAGGGTGCATGATTACAATAGAATCTCATTAAACGTGCGTAACGTGTTACAGAAGTAAAAAAAAATAAAAAATAAAATAAAAAATAAAAATAAAAAACGAATAATAATTATTTTACACAATTTTCTATGACAATTTCCCATACTTTGGGAATAGTAAGAATGTCATTGCGGTTTAAATTTGGTCTGTGTAGTAGGGCTTCAGAACTTTCTTTATATAAACGTTCATGTTTATATAAAGATCTATGTAAAAGCTTAGACTTTTCCCAATGGATCCAATGGCTTGGATTTTCAATTCCGTGTTGAGAGAGGCCAGATTTCTGTGGTTTAAAAAGACGAATATGGTCTTGATGTTCCGAGATGCGTTTCTGAACAGACCTACCTGTCAGTCCAAAGTAAGACAATTTGCATGAGCATGGAATCTCATAAACGCCAGGCAACATCAAAGGTGAGAGTTTGTCCTTAGGAGAAGGTAAGAAGTTGTAAATTTGGTTGATAGGTTTGTAAGCAGTAGCAAAATTGTATTTCTTCATAATTTTAGAAAGACGTTCTAAAATTATGAAGATGAAGAAGGTTAATTTTATCTAGAAACAGTCTGGGATCATCCCAAACATGAATTACAACTGTTTCTAGATAAAATTAACCTTGTTTATCATTGCATCAACTTTACGTCAGAAAAAGAATCTCCAGAGGGTATCTCCTTTTTGGATTTACACATTCAAAGAAAAGAAGATGGTTCCATCGTGACGTCTATCTTTCGCAAGCCTACATTCTCAGGTCGCTACAATTCTTCCGCTCATCATCCATCTCAGAAATCTGGCATTATTAAATCACTAGTTTCCAGAGCACACAAATTCTGCTCCTCTGAAGAATCTCTAAACCAAGAATTAGAAGTAATCAAAAATACAGTCATCCTAAATGGATATAATCCTAGAACAACCCAAAAAATCATCAGTCACTTTCCCATACATCAAACCAGACAAGAAGAAGTTCATAGGATTCCCATACCTTACATCAAAGGCATCTCCGAACGTCTTTCTAAAATTATGAAGAAATACAATTTTGCCATTACTTACAAACCTATCAACCAAATTTACAACTTCTTACCTTCTCCTAAGGACAAACTCTAACCTTTGATGTTGCCTGGCATTTATGAGATTCCATGCTCATGTAAATTATCTTACTTTGGACAGACAGGTAGGTCTGTTCAGAAATGCATCTCGGAACATCAAGACCACATTCGTCTTTTTAAACCGCAGAAATCTGGCCTCTCTCAACATGGAATTAAAAATCCAGCCATAGGATCCATTGGGAAAAGTCTAAAACTTTTACATAGATCTTTATATAAAGAAAGTTCTGAAGCCCTACTACACAGACCAAATTTAAACCGCAATGACGTTCTTACTATTCCCAAAGTATGGGAAATTGTCATACAAAATTATGTAAAATAATTATCATTAGTTAACTTCTGTAACACGTTACGCACGTTTAATGAGATTCTATTGTAATCATGTGCCCTAACTGTATGTTATTCCTATTATTGTTTAAACTACTGTACTGATGATGTCCTAAGATACTTAGGATGAAATATTTACAAGTAAATAATTTTCACTGTGGTTAATACATGTGTTTCGTTTAATTATATGTATTATTAGTTGAATAAGTCTACTGATTTCATGCATGTCTGCTAACCTGTGTTAAACATGGAATGAAAAGTAACTTTTAGAATATTAAAACTTAAAAATAATACTATGTATTTTTAGTCACTGTTTGGTTACTGATAGCAATTGTTAGTGCATGAGTGACATTTAGACTGATGCAGTAAAGTGATATTTGGTTTCTTGCATTATGGTTTATATGTGCTCTCTTTGCAATGGTGACTATCGTTATTTAACTTTATGATGACATTGATGTGTGTTGGCTTGGTTGGCCAAATAGTCACCATCCTACTCTAACAGACTGCGCATTTGAATTCCACTATGAGCATGAATGTTTATGAATGCATTTAGGAGGATAATTTTGCTGCCCGGTGTAATATCTGAAATCCCATGTTTGGTCTCCAGAACAGTTTCCTAGAAATATAAAAAAAATCTATAAAAAATAGGTGAGATTTACATTTAAAAAAAAAATAAAAATGCAATGGTAGGTAAAAGACTCAAATATACCATCAACACAAAGGGAATCCCATCTTCTGTCCATGCATGGCCTAACAGCTTTTCCTGTATACTGCCATGCTGATTCCCCCAGGAAGTCTGGAAAAGAAAGTGGCAGGAAGCTTCCTGATTCAGTTACTATTTGGTCTGATCCTAGTACTATCTAGCAGCTAGCCTGCAGACTGTTTTACTATTATACCCTAGAATGAGAGAGAGAGAGAATCTGGATCCTTCCAGTTTATGTGGGATGCCCTTGAAGGGTTTCACTTGCACTGCATATGAGAAAGGAGGGCAGAAACTAGAGATTTTGTTCTGGAAACTATAAACATGGCAGCAGGCCAAGAATAGAGTGGTGTTTGTTTAAAAAATTGTTATTCCCACTCCAAAAAAAATGGTTTTTAAACTATGTAACCATGGAAGGGCTGAGAATCAGGTAATCTAGCATCTTTGCTCTAGAGCCTAAGCAGAGAATATCTGCAAGCCCAAGCATCCAAATAAAACAAGATAAGCAGCAGTCTCACACTGGATGATGGATACTGCTCATCACTATAAGATTTAAACCTTAATTAGCTCTTTGATTAGATCTATGGAGAAACTGGAGGAAGATGGCTGGAGTGTTATGTGATAAGAGGGTGCCGATCAATCTGAAAGGCAAAATTTATAGGACAGTAGTGAGGCCAGCTATGACATATGCTATAGAAACTGTGGCCCTGAGGAAAAATAACATTAGCAGGATGGAAGTAGCAGAGATGAGAATGCTTAGGTGGATGTGCGGTGTGACCAGAAAGGATCATCTGAGAAATGACTATGTCAGGGGAACAGTGAAAGTTACGAACTTAGGAGCGAAAATACAGGAGGCAAGGTTGAGATGGTTTGGTCATGTGATGAGGAGAGAGGACGAATATGTGGGAAGAAGGGTCATGCAGATGGATGTGCAAGGAAGGCGGAAGCGTGGGCGGCCAAAGAAGAGATGGAGAGAGCTGGTAGAAGAGGACTTGAAGATGAAGAACTTGGATGTGGTGACAGCCCAAGACAGGAAGGTGTGGAGGAGACTCATAATAAACAGTGACCCCACTTAAGTGGGAGAAGCTGCAGAAGAAGAAGAAGATTAGATCTATGGAGTTCAAATATGTTGTTTAAACTTCAGTGATCTCTCAATTATCAAATCAGACATGCAACTAACAATTCTTAGTTTAACAATCCATGAAAGGATTCACATATCATCTGACTCCTACAATACCAGTATGCAAACTATGCACTCCCCCTATATCCCTCAGTTAACTGACTAGCAAATCTATTCCCCATAGTGATCACATAATTAAGAGTAGTACTGTGTTACAAAATACGTGTGAAAGTAGTAAACAAGCAACAAATAACATTTTTTTAAAAAAACATTCCTGACCAAAAGAAAATAACTTATTAAAAATTTATGGAATAAAATGCATAAAACATTTTCTACTTTTAAACATATTAATCCATATATTTTACCACAAATTAGCTATATATAAAGTAACAATACAATAGTTTGGTGTAGTTAAACTTACTGTGTGAATTTAATTAATGCCTCACACAGGCCTACATTTTTTATTCTGGTATCCAGATCTGCTTGTTCTGGGAAATAATATAATATCTTCTCTTGTTCCTATAAAGAAATCAATAAAAAGAAATCAATCAATTTAGCTATACAAAAGAATACACACAACACACACCTCACTGCTCATGTTTTAATTTAATGGGAAAAACAGATGTCTGGGAATAATAAATTTATTATCCCTATAATTCATGTGTCATTAAACTAAAACCTGAGTGATAATCAGAATCATGTATCCACACCAGATTATTTACACACACACACAGTAATCTCTCAATTATGACTACAAATAACTCAACTGACCTTCGAATGGTTAGCATGCCAAATGTTCTTGTACAGTACCATACCAGATTGATTTCTAACTGCAGCTAGATGACTGATATGGATGTAAATGAACTAGTGAAAATTGAGGAATGAATTTACTTGCACAAGAAATTTTATTCTATAGAACTTCCCAGTGTTTTTTTTTTTTCATGATTATGTTCAATGTATATTGCCAATTGGCTCAAAAGATGAAACGAGTTAAAAAGCATGATTAGATTAAATCAACTTCAATGAATGAAATAACATCACATAACATGAAGATAACAGAACTGCAATTTAAAAAAAAAAAAAAAGTAAAATTATCTATTTGCTAACTGTGTTGCAAGTTCAGAAAAACAATTTCTCAAGGTTGTAATAACCAACAACCACCATTTCCAATTAATATGCAATAAAATCCTACAAAGTAAAATAAAATACAATATAATATAAAAACCTACAAAGTAAAAACTTTCAAAATGGGAAAAATGCTACAATAAAAATGATGGAACTTAACAGCTTAACTATATATTGAGAGAGAGATCTTGAACATGAAAGATAGAATTCCACAAAATTTCTCCCTGAGGAGAGGAAGTTCTATAACTGTCCATAGCTTCTTACATATTGTTCCTAAACCCATTGTTGGATTCTGATTATGTAGAAATTAGATTTGTTATTTGATTCAGAATCCAACATGATTTTCTGTCACAAGGGCTAAATTTGTAAATATTATTTAATGTAAATAACATAAATTATAATTTGATATCATATAACTACCTTAATTATATCAAATATTTAATTGTTTAATCAAAGGAATGTGTTAATGATAATAAGATTCTGTGTTAAATATTATTAAGCTATTTTATTTATTGTTATGTCAATATTATAAGAAATTATATTTGCAATTTAACTACGCATTTATTGAAAAGCAAATATTCTAATTATTCCTAGTTTGTGGAAGCTTAACGTTATGTAATAACTCAATGTAGTAGTATAGCCTAATGGAACATTAGCGAGAATGTTTACGTTTATCCGTTGTCATAGAGACGCGTGAAATAAACGAGCGCGAGTGGAAGAGAGCGTGGACTAAAGAGAGAGGAGAAAAGATATACGAAGTAAGGGAGTCGGAACGGAATTTTGGAAGTAAAAGGTAGCAAGGGGATAAACTAGAGAAGTAGAAGTAAATAAAAGGTTCTTAAGGGTAGGAGTTAAGTGGATAATTTTTATAAGTGAGCATGGAAGAAACGAATTTTATAGTTAGCTGAAAGTGAAATCAGCAGTAATTATAGAAAGGAAATTAATGCTACAATCGGGTAAAATAAGTAGCTGGACGTTTAAGGAAGAATTCTGAATGAACCCAGCTATTCTAGAATTGTGGCTTATTTCCGATTTGCCCTAAAGGAACCTCACAGCGTTTTAATTAATTTATGAGTGGTAACAACGATAGTTGAAGTACCCTATAATTGAAGTCTAGAATTCTGAAGTGCGTTTGATAGTGCTTTAAGTATAACTGTGGATAAGTCTTGTTGATGTGTTTTTTTTAAGTAAGATAAATAAATTCCAAAAGTTTGCTCACAACATAAATGATGTACTAGGAACTAATTCCGGTAAGGTTTATCATAGTGTATTGTTTCAATGCTTGAAGAATTGTGTGTTAATTACGCTATGCTTAAACGCTACTTTAACTGTGGAAATGCTTCGTGAATGAGAGTTGGAGATAAGAATTGTTTGAAAGATATTTTCAGCTATTAGTGCTTGTGATATTTTGAACTTATAGCATGACTGAGAATTGTGTGAAAACTGACTAGATTGGATGTTCCATTATATTAATTTAAGTGTAGAAACTTTGTAACCCAGAAGCTGAGAAAGTACATGTGAAGGCTTGGAAGATTGTGCTATTGAGATTATCTAAACTTAATGTTTGACTTATTTCTAGTATATAGAAATTAGAAGTAAAATATATGTATGTGTTATATGACCTATATTAAATGTTTCATTTGTTAATCTAACTATTGTATTTGCCTGAACTTCTTTTTACTGCACCGTTCACAAAATAAATACTTCGGCCTGAATGAATGAAAAGACTGCTAACTAACTTTGAATTGATCGTACTATTTCATATAGACTTATCTAAGGATAGAGTGGCGCAGTATAATAGAAATTTCTCTACCCTTGGATTAGTGATCAATTTACAATTAGTTGTGTTTATTTTGGTGAAAGTGACTTGTAACAAGATGGCGGATTCGAACACACCATGAGAATAGAACGTCACGACAAATATTTATCGTGACGTGTGTTCGAATCCGCCATCTTGTTACAAGTCAGATTCAATTCGATTAGATTCGATTAATATCCTCAATCTCCAGAAGTATCTCCAATGCTTGTGTATGATGTAGTGTGGCATTATCACCCATAAAAATGAATTCTTCACCTACAGCACCATGGAACAATCAAATGTGATGTTGAAGGACTCTGTTGCAATATCATTCACCAGTCACAGTCACTTTTTCCAGCACTTGTAGCTTGGTTCATCCATTAAGCATAATGCCTTCCCACACCATAACCTCAGCACCACCACCATATCTATCCCTTTCAAGAACATTCTTGCAATGGTAAGCAATAACCACTATCATGACTGATCAGGTATCATCTAGAATCAGACGAAAGACTAAAACGACTCATCTGTAAAGAGTACATTAACCCAATAGTGTCTTGTCCAATTTTTATGAATACAACACTGCAAAATGTGCTCTACAATGAGCTGTCAATAAAGGGATGACTACAGACCTTTGGATGTGTGTAGGCCTACTTGTCACAGTTTGTTGAGATATTCATGTACCTGTGCTTGAATGGAGCCGACTTGCAAACTGACCTGCTGTGGTGTGTCAATTACATTTTGCTGTTATAACCAAAAATCTGTCTTCATGCTTCATGGTAGAACAAGAATGACCTTTTAGCAAGCATCTTGAATGCATTCTATTAGTTTGAAACACTGCTCAGAGCCTGGACACAATGCTATGTGAGATTCCAAACTCTGGCAATATCAATAATTCTCATTTTCATTCTGCATACAGACTAATCAGATGAATATAAGATGAATACAAGCAATTAACAGACAAAAATACTATTTGTAGGTGCGAGACTGCATAAGTGTATGATAAATTATGTAGCCTATTAGGGCTGGTAAATGTATGTAGGTGGTACAGCAACTGTGGCAAATCCTTCAACCCCTAGAAAGTGTCATGTAATAAGAATCTTGCAGGATTTCTATAGCATCTTTATTATCATTCTCCCTAGTTCAGCATCAATGGCAAACAACTGGGGCCCCCACCCATCACTTTATTATCACTGCTGTACAACCTGAACATCAGCAGCAGTAGCCTAAGGACAAAGCCCTGTGGCTCACCATTGGTCACTTGCCTTTGCTTTTGATTCAACTATACCATATACTACTCTGATATCTGTCCATTAGCCCATCTTATGTTGAAAATTCATTCGCTTGGTTAAACTATAAATTAAAGATGCCAAGAAATTATACTTTTGGTTTCATTCTTTGTAAGTAAACAAAGTTTGCACGTGAAGTAATTTCATGAGTGGGCTACTTGTATATAGAGGGCTGATGACTTCACATTAATAGCCTTAGTATTCCATAATGCAATGTACATATCTAACATATATAATGCTATGGGAAGGACCAGTTTTGATCTTTACTGAAGTAAAAAAGTAAAAGGGCATCATAGGCCTAGAGTAATTAGTATAGGGGGGGTGCAAGAGAGCCTGATAGTATTAGGAGAAAGATAGATAGTATGAGAGAGAGAGAAAAAGACCTCAGCTCTTTTATATCATCATATAGCCAAAGGCTATCAGTTTTCCTTTTTTACCAGTCTCATGCAGATGAACAATAAAAAGACTAATTGAAACTAAAGAGCAAAGATGCCTGATACTCAGGTTGTTAGCCTTATCCAAGTTAACCACCTTGAGTTAGCCTTCTCTAACTAGGATTGCTCTCCAGTCATCCCTGCAATTGACCATGAGACCACATTGAGCTAATAGGATCGAACCATTTAAAAAACTTCTCAAGTAAAAATAAACAGAATTTTATCCCCTCCCAGTGAATATTGCACAATGTAGATGGTCTACACCAGTGCTTCCCAAACTACTGGCCCCTTTATAAAAATTAAAATATTTCACGGCCTCCCTCGAAATAAAATCGTAATTGAGACATATATTATTATAATATTTATTGTATTTATATTTAATACTAATTTATATCCAAAAACATATGCAGCGAATATTGCAAAAATCAAATGCAAATATTAAATTTTTAGCATCTTACATACATATTTGACATGGCACATTATCTCAGATTTTTATATAGATATATTGTTATTGTACATTTGCATATTGTACACAAGCACATGAAACGTCAGACGATTAGTAATAAAGAAAGAATCAAAAACATAAAAGAAGTTTAATAATAATTTAATGTGATGGATGTGTTTCAATACTGCTACACGAAAAGTCAATATCAGGTGAAATATTTGAAATGGCTATTCTTAGATTTCTTTCCAATTTTTCCATTGATAAGCAGGACCTATGTTTATTTTTAATTATCAATAACGATGAAAATGCTGTTTCACAAAGGTACGTAGATGCAAAAGGAATTAACATATTTAAGGCTGCGTTTGCTAATGAAGGACATTCTTTTTTTGTCGAATCCAAAATTCGGATAAATCACTGTTAAGAAATTCTGATTCGAGGGTTGAATCTGCTCTCACATCAATTAGTTCTTCTTGGGATGACCATGGAAGATGGCTAAATTGTAGAGAAGGAGCAAATGGTGTTCTTATCCAATCATATTCTTTATCTTCATTCAAATTAGGAAAATATTTTTCGAAAAAAAACCATAGCATTTGTGAGGTGGATAATTATTATTCTTTTATTTTCTGCTGATAGTAAAATATTATTTTCTTTAACATATTTATGAAGAGAAGTAAACATTTCCATTTTCTTATCCTTAAAACTTTTTAACCACGCAAAAACTTTACTTTGAAATGCTTGCAATTTAATGTTTAGTGTTAATATATTGGTGCTTTTTCTTTGCAGAGAAAGATTCAATTCATTACCTTTTTCGAAAAAATCTGACAGATAAGAAATGAAACACAATCAATTTTGATCACAAAAATGAGATGCTAACATGGAATTCTTATCAAGAAGAAAAATTCGTAATTCATCTTTCAATATTAAAACTCATTTCAGAACTTTTCTGCGGGACGATGTTACTTCTGTGTGATATAAAAGAGTGTCGTAATTGGAATCCATCTCTTGGAATAAAATACGAAACAGTCTTGTATTAGTAGCATTACTTTTTATATAATTAACTACAGTAGAAACTTCTGATAACACTTTACTCAGCAATTCTTCCATTTGTCGAAATACTAAGTTTTCTCTATGGATAAGGCAATGAACATGTCTTGCATTCGGATAAACTTTTTTACTTCTGCTACAAACCCTGAAATTCTCTCCGTCATGGCTGCGGCACCATCAGTGCAAATTCCGATGCACTTTTGCCAATCAAGTTCATATTCTTTACAAAAATTATTCACTTTTTCAAATATATCTTTTCCTTTGGTTGTACTGGAAATATTTCTGCAAAACAGTAGATCTTCATGAATTTGAAAATTATAGAGATATCTAACAAAAACCATTAAATTAGTGTCCTTTGTATTATCTGTAGATTCATCAAGTTGAATGGCAAAGGCATTACTTTGTTTGATTCCTGAAATTAATGTAGACATGATATTATCGGCAATGCAATCTATTCTTCTTTTAATTCTGTTATTAGACACAGTAATTTTTTTTTAAAGTTCTGATATTTTGGAACCATAGATAGTTTCGCAAATTTTTATTGCTGCTAATAAGACGAGGTCTTCACCAACTGTATGAGGTTTCTTTGTTTTTGCAATTAACAAAGCAATTTCGAGATACTTTTACTAATTTGTCATTCAGTTTAACATACTTTGAAAAACATTTAGTTTGTCGTTTTAATTTTTCAGCCTTTCTTTGAAAAAACTCAATTGTCTTACTCTTACATTCCCCATGAACAGTATCTAAATGGTGACAAAGTTTTCCGGGTCGCATGCAATCATTTGATAACTGTTTACAGCAGATTATACACATGGGTTTGTTTGGATTATTATATGATGGTACAAACCCATATTTCAAATAAGAAGGATCATATTTTCGAATTTTTTCATGCGACATTTTTTGCCTCTTACCGTTTGGTGCTGAAGACGACGCGGACTGCTCTGGTAAAATATGAAATCCTTTTTTTTTGAGTCTGTTTCTGCTTCTGATTGTTTGCTGGATTTTTTTTTAACAGCCACTTATCCATCTCAGTGTTAAATTTTTAACGGAGAATAGATCAAATAATAGCACCACTTACCAATACTGGCACACCACAGACTAACAACATGAAATTAGTGAATATTACCTGAATAAGGGAATCCCCAGACCAGGAACATTTTTCTCTTTTGTGACTTTTCTCCCTTTACGGTAATTAAGCCTAACGCGAAACAGACAGCAAAGGCAGGTTATTAAAACGTGCATATGATTCGTGCAGTATTAACAAAAGATCGTGCGACCGAAAGATAAAAGCATAGCTGACAATTGAGTTGAAATGCTAATTCTCTTCAATTAGCATTTCAACCGAATTCCATATGTGAAACTGCCATAACATTCACTATATATATATATTTCTTAGTTTTAACACGTTTACAAATTTTAACATGTTCGGTTGAATTTTATTGCTGCCTTGCGAAATCGAACTCGCACACATCTAATTAATAACAATAGTTTTTAGTTAGACACTATGTTTTTCAGTGCAACATATGGTTTTGCTTGAGTCTATATATACAGCATAGTTTCTGTATGAGGGGACATGTGATTCATTAATTAGTGTCGTTTTTATCTTAGTTGTCTCTAATTGCATTATTTGTTGAGAAATATATTAGCAGACTGCTCATACCTTAATCACTACATAATAAAAGTACTTGTTTTTCTTGCCTCTGTAGTATAGTGATGGGAGGAGTGTTGTTTACCCCTGCAAGCAAGTTACTATTGCCCCACGTGAACTTGTTTAAGCTCTTTTTCATGTGTGAAGTATATGCGAAACTTTTATTGGTAACAGAAAACTAGCTCGGATGACAGTGATAATAAAAAACGAGTTTCGATATGTATATAAAGTCAATATCAACAGTCGCTTGATTATGAACGCGTGATGAAAGGGACGGGAAGATTTGGAGCTTCCCCGGAGAGCATTCAAAGTAAATACAAGTAACCACTGCTTTGAAATGAAACTTATATGAATAAGCATATATTTAGTAATATTCATTAAGTGCTGAAATAGCAGGAAGTAAAGTTTGTGAACCAACCCCAATGTGTGAATTTTTCCATTAAAATATAAAAAATAACAAAAAAAATAAAATAAATAATAAAAGTTAAATACGTTTCTTTTAAGATAAGAAAAATCTACTTAGTCTTAAAACATTTTAAATTTGTTTTCATTATTTCACAGCCTCCCCTCAACAAAACTTACGGCCCCCCCAAGGGGGCTGCAGCCCACAGTTTGGGAAGCACTGGTCTACACCACCTAGTCAAAAATTTGATATCTCCTAGAATGCTTCTTTATAAATACAAAAATCATCTGATTGAACAATAAAACTTCCAAGGACAGAGCCCTGTGGCATACCATTGGTCATCTGTCTTCGCTTCTGATTAAACTCCGCCATATACTAGTCTGATATCTGTCCATAAGCTTAAATCCTCCATGCTTCCACAATGCAATATTATAAAGCATTTGTATGTCAATATTATAAAGCATGCTTCCACAATGCAATATTATAAAAGCACATGGATTAGAAAACATGGTTTTCTAATCCATGTTTCTTTTTAACCATCCATAAATGGTATTTTAATTCAATAATTATAAAAATCAAAATTCTCTTCCCATTGCTGATGGGTACTGCATAAAAAAGAACCTGTTCTGTTGTAAGTAATGGAATGCCAACACATTACATAATCTGTTCCAAATACGCAAGGCAAGAGGGCAGCTGTAGAATGCATGTTCTACTGTTTCCAATCGGTAACAGATGTCACAGATTGCATCTCCAATGTTACAGTACCTCCAATTGATGGTATTGACTGGAAGGTGGCCATATGCGATTCTTCAAGAAAGATCCCACTATTAGGGTATCCTTGAAACTTCGATAAGTTACAAAACAAACTGCTGTTGTCAGTATCCAATTGTGAAGTTCATGGCAGTTAAAGATTTCTTTATACCAAATTTTACTTTTTTTTAATGGAAAGAATGTCAATGTCAGAATTTGTAGCAATCTTAGAGTTAAGATTGCTACAAACCACAGAATGTTGTAGTATTCAAGAACAATCTCAGCTTTTGGACCTTTATAATCATTTACTCCAAACAGGGGAAGATGAAAACCCAGGTAGTACCAGAGAAGGTCTGCACATATGTGATATTGGTCTGCAACATTTTATGGATTTTTGAAACCGTATTGCTTAAATAGCAGCATTTTTAAGCTGGAAACTCAAATCGTCCATGCTTTTTTGATAATTGAAGAAATTCCTTTTTAACTTCTTAGTATCAGCTAGAACCAAAAAAAATTGCACAGGTTTACTATATAATTGCTTTTCTTCAGCTTCTGTGATATCTGTAATATTTATTATGGTTTTTAGATTATGGCTTTAGAGGAAAAGGAAAGTGGCCCAATTTTCCAGTCTTCTAAGGTTTCAATGTTCTTGTAAATAGTATGGTGAACCAAAAAAATGCACAGGCTTACGGTATAATTGCTTTCCTTCAGCTTCTGTGATGTGACTGAG
The DNA here is from genome assembly GCF_054136105.1 of Typopeltis vanoorti. Taxonomy (NCBI): domain Eukaryota; kingdom Metazoa; phylum Arthropoda; class Arachnida; order Uropygi; family Thelyphonidae; genus Typopeltis; species Typopeltis vanoorti. Next base: position 61,471,261 of record NC_143551.1, read on the forward strand.
TGGTTAGCGTATCCGCTCTCCAGCCAAAAGGCTGCAGGTTCGAATCCCGCCATGGGCATGGATGTTTGTGATTGTCTGCAAAAATACTAGTGTAGGTGGAATTGGTGTAGATGATGATGGTAGTTGGTGAGTAGTGGAGACAAAGAGTTGTAGAGTGGGGACTCTCCCTCGATGAGTCTTTGGACTCCCTGGAGGTGTCAGGTAACAATAATAATAATGTCTGTAATATTTATTATGTACAACTGAGCAGAAAAGATGAGTTTAGTTCTTGAAATGTAATACTGGGTAAGTGGAAAAGGGAATTCCAAGGGGTTAGTCCAAAATGAATGACTCCAAGATCCCACTTTCCAAATACTTAATTTTGTCTTGTCTTCATTAGCAGTTAATCCACTGATCTTGCTGAATTTTTCCAAAATACCAAAAAACATTATATGGAATCATTATCCTTCAAATGCTCACTACATCATTGGCATATGCTAATACCTTATTTTCCTTCATAGTTGAAGAAACTGTTATTCCTTGCACAGCACGTGTATTGTCGACTTTCCAATGCAAAGAGCAATGGACTAAGAGGGCAACTTGCTTGACCCCTTTTTGAATTCTGACCAGGTCTGATAGGAACCCATTAACTAGAGGCAGGTAGTTGAATTGGCATAGGCTCCTTTAATAATGGATAACAGTTTTTTATCCACACCAATTTGCTGGAGGATGTGTAACAGAAAGGGATGCCGGACATTATCAAATGCTTGAGTAAAGTCGACTGATAGCACTGCCATTGGCTGCTTTTTTGTGTTAACTAAGAGGAGTAGATCACATAAGAGAAAGATTAAATTCTACTGCTCTGCATGAAACTCCATACACCCGTATGCTTTTAATTATGTATATCATTCTTACTTTGAGCCTGTTATTGATAATGTGGAAAAATATCTTGTAGTCACTATTAGATGGTGAAATAGGTCTCCAGCTGCTGATTAAGGTGTGATTTCTATTAGGGTTTAGGAATGAGGATAGTATGGCTTGCTACAAATTCACTTGGTATGCATCCTGATGAGAGAAAGGAATTAAACAGTGTAACTAGAATGGGAAGAATAAAATCCCAGGCCGTGCGATCAAGTTCTATCCCTAGACAATCAAGTCCTGGGGATTTTCTTGTCTGACATTCTTTATAGGCTGTTAACTTCAGATGCTGTAATGGATCTGTCAAGCCTATCTTGGATATGAACAGGAAAGCCATTAATGTTCCAAGAGTTATAATTTCCCACAGTGCTATTGTCTTCAAACAGATTTTATGGTGTTTTTGAAAGGAGTCAAGGATGTCATGAGCAGTGGACATCTTCACCATCAATGCAGATTTGAGTGACAGTCCTTTCTTTGTGGAATTTAGTGAATTGTCTATTGAAAAATGCAGCTGAAGGACTAACTGCTGCTGCTGTATTCTTATTTTAAAATTTCTTTCTTCTACTTGTTTCTACCTTTTCACTTCTGTTGCATTTCTAATGTTACATTCTATACCATTGTACTAGCTTGCTACGAACCAGCTTTTCTCTTTATATGTCTTTCAACTTTTTCTTTTGAGGGAAAACCTGTTCCTTTCCCCCATTCAATCATATTCTGTTTTACTGCTCGTTTGAATTTTAACCATATATCTCAGTTCCAAGTAACATTGTTCCAATTTGAACAGAGGGTCTGGAATTTGGCTAAAAAGATCGATGGAAAATTTGGTAGAAGTCTCCATAGTCCAGAACATCTCTACTTGTTCCTTCCAGCGGAATTTAAGTAGAACTGGATTATGATCTGACATATTGATGTCAAGATGTTTTATCTAAATTATCCTATTTATAAGGAAAGAGAGATAAATTTGATCAAGACATACCTTGATTCATGTATATGCAAGCCTGGATATTAGGATTTCAACTCTTCTGTATATCTAGTTGAGAAATTCGAGATGTGTTTTTAACTGTGCATATCCCACTTTTCCACTCCTGGGATGTCCTTCTATTTTGTCTAATGTGGGGTTTTCAATACAATTCCAGTCTCCAGCCGCACTATATAAATACGGCTGCAAATTCCTGGAATCTATTGTCAAGATTCTCCCTTCTGCATCCCTTTAGATATTACAGAATAACCCAAGGAGGAGGGGGGGGGGAATAAGAACACCTATTCCAGTCCTGTTAAATCTTCCAAAATCTCCAATAAGAAAGAAGTGAATATCTGTTAGTTTTCATATCTATAACTGCAGACGCATGTTTCTTGGAGAGAAAAAAAACTGATATTATGGCACAGCATAAGTTTCCATAGCTTCATGTTTAACTTGCCTGTGGAATCTTCGTACATTAAATGATGCAATGTAGAAAGGAGATGTTATGATTAGCGAAGTGTCACTGATAAGTCTTTAACTTCTAGATTTTGGATGAAAACATGAAGTCTTCAATATGTGAAGGAGCAACTGTGTAACCTGCTTCTTATAAACTGTTTTCTAATTTTTTTTTTACAGTTGCTTTCCATTATTTCAATTTCATGCCTATCATTCTTAATTTAGAAGCTAGTGATTTTCTTTTCATGTAAATGATAATCATACTGAAAAAACTTTAAATCAATTAACTTTATTTTTTCTTTAACTGTATTTCTTGCTTTCCTTTTATTAGCATGAGATGGTTCTTCATAGTCCATAAACTCTTAAGAGTCTGAAAAGTCTTCATTTGATGATCCACATTGAGAAATCTCCTTATTTACATTTTTATTTTTTCTTCATGTTAAGTTCTTTCAGTTGTCTTACTTGCTTTTCTGTTTCTTCTCCAGTTTCTCCTTGTAGAACAGTTTCATTTGTTTGCATTCTGTCTTGTATCTGTTCAGTTGTTATACTAGGTTCATTATTGGTAATTTCAACTAATGTTGTTCCATCCATATTTGACTGGGAAAGTGACTCCTGCAGTTCTGGAATTTTGGGGCTAATTTCTGGCTGATTTGGTCAGGAACTTTCAGTGATTTAATCAAATAAAGTTTGTTTAAAAGTATCACCTTTACTAGATTGAATTGAAAGATCTGGGAACTCTTCTTTATGCCTCTCTGATATATATATATATACACTGTTCTAACTGGCTCTACTGGTGCTTCCACTGTTTCGGCAAAAATTCTGAAAGAACAGGTGTTAACACAGTGTTCAGAACTTTTGCATTTCTGACATGGTTTGAAACATTCATTAGCAAGATGTCCAATCTCCATACAGTTGAAACATTTAGCTTTGGGGAAGTTGCCACCCAAATGATCGTATGAACCACAATGCAAGCAATGCCTCTGTACTCGGGGATAGTTTACCATAACTCGAGTTCCACCAATGTTGACAAAATTTGGTGCAGGCGTCTTCATATCCATTGTGCATGTTAAAATCTGCATTATGGGATTACTTTTGGCAGTATCATGGCCACCATTTTATAGTAGCTTAAATATAGCATTTGCTGGTGGTGTAAAAGCATTTTTATATCATGGGATTATTTAGTTTTCAGTTTTATGATTTTTTTTCCTCTTACAATCAATCACAGGGGTTTTAGACCCCCCCCCCCTTATTGAGGTAATTGTACCACTTCCTTGAAGGGTGAAAGCTGCAATCTCTAGGAATTGAAATTCCAAGATATTTCAATAAGGCAAACTACCAGCAATCGTGATATTTACTTTAAAAATGTCAGTGTTGGTGGGGGTGAAACCGCCACTAGCGTCAGTAAAATAAAATCAAAGTCAAAAACAAAGGAAAGAAAACCTTAAGTATTTATCTTGCCAAAATCCAAGATGTTATCAGTGGGAGCCAGACCCAGAAGTGACACCAAGGTTGAAGTAATGCAGAAGTCATATTTCCATATACAAGTAGTTAAAAGGTGTAACACCTTATTACTAAAATACTCTGCATTAGAGATGTTAAGTTTTTCCACTTAATTATACTATAAACTAAAGATGCCAAGAAATTATATTCTTGGTTTCATCCTTAATCCGAGTGTAAGTAAACAAAGTTTGTGCATGAAGTAACAAGTAGCCCAGTCATGAAATTACTTCACATGCAAACTTTGTTTGCTTACAACTTGGATAAAGGATGAAACCAAGAATTTCTTGGCATCTTTAATTTTTAGCCCATATCTATGTAACTTGCTTCATATCCATTCCCATGCGCTCCAACATACATAACAGGGTTCTATGTAGTATCCTGTCAAATGCCCATGCAAAATCCAATATCACAGTATACCATTTCCCCTATCTAAGTTAGTTGTTGCTTTATTGTTGAGTAAGTAAATTACTAAGATAAGACTACTCTTCACAAAGTCATGCTGTTCCCTATATAGTGCATTTTCTATCCGATTCCTAAATTCTGCCCTTACTCGACTATAATTTGAAACTCCACATTTGAAGCTTCCATCGTATAATGCAATTATTTTGCCCTCTTTTTCACTTTCTTGGCAGTCTACTAATACTGAGAAACAGTCTGGTTAAGAGCATTGCCATTTTTCACTTGTATTTTCCCATAACATCAAGGTCAACATCCCATCCACCTCACGCTATGTTCAGTGAGTTTTCTTACCTCCAATTAATCTCGTCTTGATCTTGCATCATCTTCACTTGAACACACACATGTACAAAGTATTCACTTAATAATTCAACTATTTTTTCTGTTTCTACAACCTCCTTACCATCAGAATTCATTTAAAGTTAGCCTTCATAATCCTTCTTTTCTTTACCTTGCCATTCTCCATAGCAGCTTCTGCTTAATGATTCCACTCATCCACTTAACTTCCACCTGATTTATACTCCTAATGCTCTTATTTAGCTAAGGACTAAGTATTCAATCAGATACTGTTTTCCTTAAATACACTTTCACCATTTCCTATGCATTACTCACACTTCCCCCTGCAGTTTTAGGCACAAGTTCATCATAATCATCAGCTTTGTAGTTCCATATATATATATATATTAGCCATCTCCCAAGTCAAGGGACATGATCAGTCTTCCTAACCCAGAGGCGTGGTGATTACCTTTGTTATGAACAAATTCTCTGATGTTATTGCCAGATCTGATACTCTCAAACCCTAAGTACCGTCCATCACATGCTTTTTCAGATAATTATCTCACAATAGCTGTAATTCCATCTCCTTTCCTCTTTCAATCTATGTCTTCATAGTTGAACTTAACTATGATTAATCACCTTGAACTCATTCAGCTTATTTGGCAAGTCAAGTCATCCATATCTTCTTTTGCTTCCCACCCTGGCTTATAGTAAAAACCCACGAATATATTGGTTTTTACTAATGGATTTAGTTTCCCTGATTTTGCACATTCATTCTCACTGAACATAATTTCTCTAAACACCTAACTAAATCCATTCAAGTAAAAAAAAAATATGTAATTATATATTTAAGAAAAAAATAGGAGGTGTAAGGTAGGGATGAAGCTTGTTCATCTCCAGTCCTTTAATATATTAATGAAATATTAAAACATGAAAGAATGATTTCTTCAATTAATGTGAAAAAACACAAGGGATAGGTAATACTATTTAAGGCCATCTATTTCAGCCTGAATAAATAAACGAATAGTATTACTTATTCCTTGTGTTTTATCGTGTTAATTGAAGAAAGATCTCATGACACAAGTATCTCTTAAGCAATTAAAAGAATGAGTTTGTAAATACAGTAAAACCACCTTATACGAACACCTCCAATTATGAAGAAATCGTTTTACGAACTTTTCCATCAAAAAATAATTGTACTGATTGGCGAACATTCATTTTATGAACGCACCAACACTCATGTGAGCAGGCATTATCTCTGCAGTTGCTGATCAATTTGCATCAGTGAGTCTGGTTCTATTCAAGTGCTGTGAATCCACTCTTTAGGGTGTGTTGTAATTTTGATGAATTTACTCTCTAATTCAAAATTTTTTTTTTTTTTTTTTTTTTTTTTCAGTTGTGTTGTGGTATTTATTAATAATTAGTTAATATGGTTCCTAAAAAGTGCAATGAGACAAACTATTGAACTCAAAAAAGAACTTATAGCTAAATGGGAAAATGGGACTTGTATTTCTTAACTTTCTAAAGATGATAACATGGCAAAATCAGCAATCTGTACTATTATTAAAAACAGAGATGTGATTAAAAAGGATGATGTGGTGAAAGGAGTGAAAACTTTATATCCTAAAAGATCTCAGGCTGTTGAGGAAATGGAGAAACTTTTGTTAGTGTGGATTAGTGATAAACAAATGGCAGGTGACAGTATTTCAAAGGCAATGATTTGTGAAAAAGCTAAGCAACTAGCAACCTTAAGGCATTTAATTCCAGGATCTAGTGCCAACAGGGACAGATTTCAAAGCTAGTAGGGGATGATTTGAGCATTTTAAAAAAGAACTGGAATCAATAGTGTAGTAAAGCATGGAGAGGCTGCTAATCAACTTGTGAATGAATTTAAAACTTAATTAGGGATGGAGGGATTTATTCCTTAGCAAGTGTTTGTGACAAGATGAGACTTTTCTGGAAAAAGATGCCTAAGCGAACATATATTACACAAGAAGAGAAAGCACTGCCAGGACACAAACGGATTAAGGAACAGTCAACTCTCTTGTAGTGTGGTAATGCTAGTGGCAACTATAAAATTAAACCTTTGTTAGTGTTTCGCTCAGAAAATCCCAGAGTGTTTAAATTAAATAATGTAATAAAAAGTAAAATTGGGTATAACAAAGCAGTTTTTTAAAAGAGTGGATCCACAAAGTGTTAACCCCCAGTGTAAAAAAATACCATGAAAAGAACAATCTACCTTTGAAAGCAATTCTTGTGCTGGACAATGTTCCTGCTCACCATCCAGACTTGAAGAATAATTTGGGCAAGCACAACTTTATAAAAGTCAAATTTCTACCTCCTAATACCACTCCTCTTATCCAACCCATAGATCAGCAGCTCATTTCCAATTTCAACAAACTTTATACAAAGGCACTATTTCAAAGATGCTTCGAAGTGACATCTGACACACAACTGATCCTCAAGGACTTTTGGAAAAAGCACTTTAACTTCCAAAGTTTTCAATGATACCCCCCCCCCAATGTTTTTAAATAAAACATGAGGGGAACGTTTCTTTGAAAACTATGAACTCAGCCTGGAAAAACTTGTGGCCTGGGTGTGTGACAGGCACAGATTTTGAAGGTTTTCCTGCAGAATCTGTGGTTGATGAAATTGTGTGTCTGGGCAGATCCATGAGATTAGAAGTGGACAATGCTGATGTAGAGGAGTTGGTGAAAGATCACCAGAGAGAGAGCTTACCACTAGGAGCTGAAAGAACTGCAAAAGGAGCAGAATGAGGAGTTTTTAAGGAACTTTTTTCAGAGGAGGAAGGGCCCAGTAAGGGGACCATTTTCACTGCTAAAATTAAAGAACTGTGTTTCCATTGGGAAAAAATCAAAACCACAGTAGAAAAGTGGCACCCTGATGCATCTATGGTTAGTAACAGTGTTAACGTGTTTAATGATATCACTTCATATTTTAGAAAAATTTTAAGAACAAGATCAGCCAGAGAGGCATGTGGTGAGGTTGTCTGCAAGGATAGAAAAATCAGAACTCCATGGTGGACACAGGAAGGTAAAGAGGCAGTGAAGGAAAAGAAGAAAGCATATCAAACGTTCATGGCAAATAAGTCAGATTTTGCTCTTAGAGAATACAGAGACAAATGTAAGAAAGCGAAACACTGTGTAAAACTAGCTAAACAAGTCATGGGAAAACTTTGGCAAGAACATAGAAAATAAATATCAAGAAGGTGTAAGATATTCTGGAGGTTGTTGAAAAAGCTTAGAAATGGAGGAAAGATTGCTGTAAAAGGAGTTAGAGATGATAAAGGTGACATGAAAACAGGAGAAAAAAATAACCTTGAAGTATGGAGTAATTACTTCAAAAAATTGCTGAATGAAACAAGCAGTGATAGCACAGTGGTAAAAAACACTCAACAGGCATGCAGTCAGGAATACATATCCATACTTGAAGTAGAAAAAGCCATCAAAGGCTTGAAATGTAGAAAGGCAGCAGGAGTAGATGATATTCGACCAGAGATGCTGAAGTATAGTGGTAAAAAAGTCTTACAGTGGCTGCACTGCATAGTTCAGAAGGCTTGGACAGAGGGATGAATTCCTGATGATTGGAGTAGAGCTCTGATAGTACCCATATATAAAAAGGGAAATAAAACTGAATGTGAGAATTATAGAGGTATTTCCCTACTGAGTGTTCCTGGTAAGATATATGCAGGTATACTTGAGAAACGGTTGAGAAGAATTGTGAAAGAAAAGCTTGGCGAAGAACAAGCTAGATTCAGGCCAAATAGAGGCTGCCAGGATCAGATCTTCACTTTACGACAAATAGTTGAGAAAGCATGGGAATATAACAAAGATCTGTATTTAAGTTTTGTCGATCTGGAAAAGGCATATTCAATACGCTACAGTTATATGGTGTCAATGGGGCATTATATCAAGCAATACTTAGTCTTTATTTGAGTTGTAAGTCAGCAATTAGAATTGAAGGAAGTACAGGAAGATGATTTAATGTTAAATCTGGTGTGAGACAAGGATGTACATTATTCCCTCTGTTATTCATTATCTATATGGATCATATTATGAAGGAAAGTGGTATTAAAAGTGATATCAGAATTGGAGATGTTAATGTCAGCTCTTTGCTTTATGCAGACAATGTTATACTAATAAATAAATCCGCTATAAGTTTGCAAGATTCTCTAACTAAATTGAATAACTGTTGTAATAGATATGGTATGAAGGTCAGCAATAAAAAGACAAAGACAATGAAAATAGTTAGAATTGTTGAAAATGTCAACTGTGTTGTGAACAGGGAACCTGTGAAACAAGTAAAACATTTCATCTAATTAGGCACGATTTTTACTGAAGATGGTAAATTAAATATGGAAATAGACAACAGAATCAACAAAGCTGGTATGGTAGGAAGTCAATTGAATAAATTCATATGGAATAAGAGAGAAATTGGTCGGAACACTAAATTAGCTGTATACAAGACAGTGTTCAAACCAGTTTTAACTTATGGATCTGAGAGCTGGGTCAGAAGTAAAACACTTGACCAAAGACTAGAGACTGCAGATATGCGAGTCCTGAGAAAGATTAGAGGCGTGAACAGATGGCAACAATGGCAATATCGTATTAAAAACGAGGATATTAGGAAAGAACTTGACATTGTCAGCATCCAGGAATGTATTAGCAGAGCTAATCTCAGCTGGTATGGTCACTTAAACAGAATGGGCGAGGAAAGATTAGTAAAACAAGTGTTCTCTGCCAGGTTGGCAGGAAAACGAACCATAGGAAGACCAAGATATAGGTGGATTGATTTGGTACAAAGTGCCTTAGACGCTAAAATATAAGATCTGATAATGTTGGAGAAATATAAGATCTGATAAAATTAACAAGTAACAGACTGATTTGTAGGAAAATTGTAATGACTGATATAGGAAGTTAGTGATGATGTAAATTTTTCATGTAGTACTATCATATCCTGTACACCCCTTGAGGGTACATGTCAGGAATTTGATGATGATGACAAACCCAAACAACACTTGTAATCAAAGCTAAAGAATCACCATCTAGTCTACCTACAAAAAAGACAGAAAGAGCAGTGACACCTGAGGGAAAGTTACCGGACATTTTTATGACTGGTAACTTTACCATCAAAAGAATAATTTTCTCCCTCTTCCTTCCCATGTATCTTCAGTAAAGGTAAAGTGCATGTTATATTCTTATTTTTATTTTAATTATTTTGAATTTGGGTGTCAATGCTATCAGGTGAAAAGATGTGCTATTAGAGAGCTGAAAGATTTGTAATTTTTGTTGATTTATTAACTGTTTTTTCAGAATTAATTGTATACTTTTAGTATATTATTCTAGTTTTTTAGCGTAATTATTGTACTACAGCATTTTAAAACATGATTGTGTTTATGTTTATGACTGCAGCAAACTTGTCATAACAAGGCAGTGTCTAAAGCTCAAGTTGTTGCTACTGAGGAGATCGTTTGTCCTGATGAACAAAAGTACTGCAGCAGTGATGATAATTTAGCTGAAGATAAGTTGACATTAGAAATATCTCGATTAAAAGAAATTATTAGAAAATGGACCGGGGAATTGGAAAAGATGGAAAAACATTCGACTAGAATAAGAAAAATGATCAGAACAAGAACAGGTGAAATTGTGATATCACTTCACAATTTGTGCTTGCCAAAGAAGTCACCACTTTTTTCCTGGGAGCAGAAATTAAATATATCATAAACGTAATTCAAAACCAAAAAAGAAAATTAAAGAGATGGTAGTTCTGGTAGGTACAAATAATTTAAGTACTGACAAATATAGTATGAGAAAAGATATGAATGGTCTGTTTGAAGAAGCAAGAAAGAAATGTGACACAGTAAAAATTGTAAGATTACTACACGGATATGATAGTAATGAGTTAAGAAGGAGGAAGGCGATGATAGCAAATGATTTCACACACAAGCTGTGTAGAAGATATGGATGAGAGTTTTTAAATGTGTGGGATGTGTTTGATGGCAGGAAAGACATATAAGAAAGATGGCCTACACTTGAATTGATTTAGCATCAGAAGACTGAAGAAATTACTTCTTGGTATGGGACCTAGTGCAGAGAGCCAGGGAAACTAAATTGTCAAGGGAGGAATAGGAAGAATTCGTGTGTGAAATTCAGTTATGGTAGCAAATATGATAAAGATATTGAAAGTTTAATTTTCACTTGGTTAGACTATAATAAATTTAGTTTAATCCTTATCAAATTGTGAGCAAACAAAGTTTGCACCTGAAAGTATCTTCAGGACTGGGGTAAGGTAGTACAACACCGGACAACTCATTGCAAAGGTGGAGCAAACTAACATCACTCCTATCTCAGTATCTCCCATAATGCAAAACACATATCCTTGCGAATATGTAAAAAATAAACTTTCAACATCTTTCTCTAAATTCAGAGTAATTTAATAAAAAGGAGGCACACCGTTTGGTAACTCCTATAGGTAGAGATGACCTTGCTAATGCTTCTGCCTGGTATCTCCACTTGAGCCTGGCTCCCACTGAAGAGACCTCAATAAAGGTCGAAACTAGTCTGGGTAGTGGCCTTCCCTTAATACATAACATTATACATATCTGCAAGAAGATGTGTTTTGCATTATGGGATATACTGAGATAGGAGTGATGTTAGCTTGCTCTACCTTTGCAACGAGTTGCCCGGTGTTGTACTACTTTACCCCAGTCCTGAAGATACTTTCAGGAGCAAACTTTGTTTGCTCACACTTGGATAAAGGATTAAACTAAATTTATTATGATAAAGATATGAATGTCTTTGAACATGGTTATTTATGTGGTGAAGGGGGCAGAAAAATATGCTTTGGATTAGGACCTTTTAAATATATCTGGGGAGAGAAAAGAGAAAATTCTAGAACAAGACCAAGTAGATTGCATATCTAATTATAAGAATAGGCTAGGTGATAATTTATTATGTCTATACACAAATGCCAGGAGCATTAGAAACAAAGGGGTTGAGTTTATTGAATACGATGTGGCCTAAGATTGTTGACATTAGTGAAACCTGGCTATAAGAATTAGATGTGGTAAGTGGGATAGAGTGTAATGGGTATACTATTTTTATATATATATATATATACTATACAGAAGAGATAGGAGAGGAGGAGGAGTGCTACTAATAATGATATCAGATGACTTAAATCCAGTTAGGGTAGAAACACAAAAAAACAATGATGGTAACAATGTCCCATTTAGCTGTGAGTTTGAGTCTATCTGGTGTGAAGTGGAGGTTAACAGAATGAAATATATGGTGGGGTTTTGCTTCAGACCTGGTGGCTCAGTTGCAGGGGAAGAAGAAATGCATCGCCAATTTAGCCTTATGGGTACCAAACGAATGATTATTGTGGGTGATTTTCCAAACATTGATTGGGTAGAAGAGAAATCTCATGATACGAAAAAGAGGAATATATTGAATTGTTGCAAGACAACTTTCTCAAGAAGCATGTAAAAGATGGAACTCGAGGTCAAAGAGTGTTTGATTTGCTCATAGCATCAGAAAGGGTCTCTGTCAAGAATATGGCTATTTTACCATCAATTGGTGACAGCAATCATGCTGCACTTTCTTGGGAAGTATCTAATTGTTAGAAGATTTTTACACTTAGTTAGGCTATAATAAATTTAGTTTAATCCTTTATCCAAGTGTAAGCCTGAAGTATCTTCAGGACTGAGGCAACTCATGGTAAAGGTAGACTAAGCTCTCATCACTTGTGCTTTGCATTATGGGAGATACTAAGACAAGTGATGAGAGCTTAGTCCACCTTTACCACGAGTTCCCTCAGTCCTGAAGATACTTCAGGTGCAAACTTTGTTTGCTTACACTTGGATAAAGGATTAAACTAAATTTATTATAGCCTAAGTGGGAAAAAAACTTCCAACATCTTTCTCTAATCCAGAGTAATTTAATAATAAGGTGAGACACCTTTTGGTAACTCATGGTAAATATGAGTTCTCCATTGCTTCCACCTTAGTATCACCACCTCTGGATCTGGCTCCCACTGATGAGACCTCAATAAAAGTCTAAACCAGTCTGGGTAGTGGCCCTCCCTTAATGCATAGCATTATACATGTCCACAAGGAGATGTGCTTTGCACTATTGGAGATACTAGGACAAGTGATGAGAGCTTACTCCACCTTTACCACGAGTTGCCCGAGTCCTGAAGATACTTCAGGCTTACACTTGGATAAAGGATTAAACTAAATTTATTGAAGTATCAAATTGTATTGATGCTCTAATTAAAACAGGTTACATGCTGAACTACAAAGCTGGAAATTATGATCAACTTAGGAGAGCATTATCTTTGGTCCCATGGTATCAGTTACTGAATAGGAAAAATGTTAGCAATGCATGAAAATCTTTGAAAAAGTACTTAAATGAAGCAGTATCTGAATGTATCCCTAGTGTTCGAAGAATAAATAGGATGGGAATGAAATGAATGTACAACTTTATTAAGCAAGAGATCCACAAGAAGATGATGTGGAAAGAATATCGTGAAAATAAGAGTGGGAGAAGTTGTGAAATATAAAGCTCAAGATAGAAAAGTAACGAGTATTATGAGGAAAGCTAAATTGGAGTATGAAATAAAATTGGCATACAAGCTAAAGACAATCCAAAAGAATTTTATCTTTATGCTGCAAGCGAAAGAAAGAATGAATGTGGAAGAATAACTTTACTGAATGCAGATGGTAATCAAGTGTCAGAAGCTAATGAGATTGTTCAGTTAATGAGTGCTCACTTTGCTAAGATATATCAACAAGGTGTATGTAACATGGTGCACAGTGCTACTGCTACATTGGATGAAGAGTTGGAGGTTCATGAAAATGAGATTGAAGGGCTGTTGCATAACCTGGGTAAGAATTTGTCTACAGGGACAGATGGAATATCAACCCATTTGCTAAAGGAATGCTCAGCCGAACTGGCTATGCCTTTCACATGTTTGTATAACTTGAGTCTGCTCAGGAAAGATACACTGCAGGAATGGAAGGAATGTATGATAGTTCCATTGTACAAGGGTTGCAAAAACTGATGTGTCTAACTACCAACCTATTAGTATCTCTGGTGTGGTAGTGAAGATTTTAGAGAAGTTGATAAGAACTTGCATATAGAAGCTCACATGCTATACTCTGCAAGGAGCAGCAAAGGTTTACTAAAGGAAGGTCATGTTTTACCAATTTGCTCATATTTTATAACAATGTTATGGCCGAGTTGGATAAAGAGAATGGATACGCTATGATAATGTTGGATTTTTCTAAGGCATTTGATAGGATACCACACGAAAGGCTGTTGCATAAACTGGAGCATATTATTATTATTATTATTATTATTACGGGCAACTCCAGGGAGTCATTAGACTCATCGAGGGAGGCCCCAAATCATTTTCATCACAACTATTCGACATTCATACAGTATCTATCATACCTCGCCTTAAACTCATTCACTGTCACAGCATCCACCACAGACTCAGGGAGCGCATTCCACTCATTCACTACTCTAAAAGTAAAGAACCCAGCTCTAACACCTTTACTAACCACACTTTTGCCCAGTTTCCATGGATGTCCCCTAGTCCTCCCACAACCAGCCCTGTTCTCAAAAATATCTTCTGAATTAATTTTATAGAAACCCTTCAGTAATTTGAATGTCTCAATCATATCTCCCCTCCTCCGCCTATCAACCAATTTTTGCAACCCACAAATCCTCAACCTGTTCTCATACGGTTCATTCCACAGACCTGCTATCATCTTGGTCACTCGCCTCTGGATCCTCTCCACCTCCTCCCCATCAAGAAGAAACCTAGGTGACCAAATCTGAGCACAGTAGTCGAGATGAGGTCTTATCAAGGCTCGATACAGAGGAACAATAACCTGCTTGTCTCTGCTTGTCAACGTATTCTTCAGCAACCAAGTGATTTGATGAGCTGATTTGGCCACTTTTGCAATGTGTCCCCTAAATTTCAATTCCTTATCCACCAACACTCCTAAATCTCGTGCCTCATCAATTTCCTGGAGCACGGTTCCACCAATGCAGTAAACTGCCTCCCATCTTTTCACCCCAAAATGCATAACCTTACATTTTGCCACATTAAATTGACATCCATTCTCCCTAGCCCAGACCTCCAATCTATCCAAATCATCCTGCAAAATTTTGACGTCATCTGCATTCACTATTGCCCTACCCAACTTTGCATCATCCGCAAACAAATCAACTGTTCCTCTCAGATCCTTTCCTATATCATTTATGAACAAATTAAACAGCAGTGGTCCAAGAACAGATCCTTGTGGTACACCACTAGTCACAGGCCGTCTTGTGGACTCTACTCCTGAGTAAACCACTCTCTGATATCTCTCCGTCAACCACCCTCCTATCCATCTCACCAACCCTATGTCCATTCCCATATGCTGCAATTTACTGATTAGAATTCCATGTGGTATCCTGTCAAAGGCCTTAGCAAGGTCCAGCAGAATCACTGTAAACCCATTACCCTTATCCAGTTCAGCCGTCACTGTGTTATAATACGTGAGCAAGTTACTGAGGCATGACCTACCCTTCACAAAACCATGCTGTCCCCGATACAGTATCCCATTTTCTTCTATCCAATCTTGTATTTTCCTCTTGACTATTTTCTCTAAGACCTTGATAATGATTCCTGTTATGCTGATTGGCCGGTAATTTTCAACAGCAGCCTTGGAACCACCTTTGTGCAGTGGAACTATTTTCCCCTCTTTCCACCCCCTTGGGACTGACCCAGTCCTGAGGCTCAAATTAAACATAATGGTCAAGGGCACTGACAATTCTTTTGCCGCTTCACATACGACACGAGCTGGTATACCATCCAATCCCACAGATGTATTGACATTGAGGTTCTGTAACAGACTAGTTACCTCTACCTCATTCATCACAATTCCAGTATAAGCTGTTGGTTCCTCCATTTCCGCAAGGCCACCACCTGGATGATATACTCTTGCAAAGTGCTCGCTCAGTAATTCCACAACATCGACTGATTCAGTTACCTCCCTACCCTCAGCATTTTTTAAGATCATTCTACCATGAGCATTTTTCCTTTTACTTGCAACATATTGAAAAAACTGTTTGGGATTCTCTTTAGCCTGCATGGCCAATTTCCTTTCGTAATCTGCTTTTGCTTTTCTTACCACCCTTGTTACCATCCTGGCCTGAGCTTTATACTGTTCATGCACCTGATGGTCACCCTTCTCCTTAAATTCCCTCCACAATTGTTTCTTTTTTTGCAGCTCAAGCTTAATAGTGTTATTTATCCATTTAACCCCTACCTGATTTATTATTCGGACTCTTGGTATACAGTCAACCATTGCCTCCTGCAAACAGTTCTTGACCACCTCCCATGCACCATCAACATCCAGCCCTTGCAGTTTTACATGCCATGGCATTGAGCCAAGCACACACCTAAGCTTGTCATACTTACCAGCCCGATAATTCCACATATACCCTGTCTTAATTGTAAATTCGACTCCTTTAGCCACCTCCCAAGTCATGACCTTATGGTCACTCTCACCAATTGGTGGCAACAAGGTCATGTTCGTTACAGCCACATTCTCAGTTGCAATTACTAGGTCCAGCACTCTCTGCCCCCTGGTATTTTCCAATACATGTTGCCGTAGATAGTTGTCCCTTAATAACTGCATAAAATCCAATTCCTTCCTCCCATGTGCCCTCTCCTCTTTCCAGTCAATATTACCATAATTGAAATCACCCATAATAATTACCCTCTTTCCATTCATTTCTTCTATTTGCTTATGCATACTATTCCCACCATCCACTCCATCACCCGGTCTATAGCAGCACCCAATTGTATATTTTGTTCTGCTAGATTGTATCTCACACCAAACAGCCTCAAATGTGCTTTTTTCCCCATCCTGCAGTTCAACTTCTATACTCCTTGGCTGAAGCTCATCAGCTATCATCAATAACACTCCTCCCCCCTTTTTATTCACCCTGTCACTCCTGAACACGCTATACCCATCGCATTCAATCCCACTAGCTTTATCATCTTCTGTCAGCCATGTTTCACTAATACCGACAACCTGTGGCCTGGAAGTGCCAACCATGGCCAAAAACTCTTCCTTCTTGTTCCTAATACTCCTGGCATTAGTGTACATGAATCGCAGAAGCCCATTTGTCCCATCCCTACTTTGATTCCTTATACTAATTATCCCATTCTGATTTGTTGTCCGTCGTACTCGCCCGGGCATAATATACTCATTCATACACTTAACTGCCCCCCCTAAAGTCTGCATATCTACTCCCCCCCCTCTTAATAAATCTAGTTTCCCTGAGTCTGTACATCCACTTCCACATCATTCATCAACACTCTTTCAAGTCTCCGTACACCAACTCCATTCAAATGTAACCCATCCATCTTATATAAGTCCTTTCGCCCATCGAACTCATTCCACACATCCACAAATTCCACACCACTCTCCATGCATAACCCACGCATAAAGTCATTGGCAATTATGGCCCTCCTTCTAAACACTTCGCTGTCATACCGCGGTAAGATACTCACCATCCTAACTCTCTCACTCTTCTCTTTTGCTACCTCAAACAACTCCCTCACATCCTCTATCATTTCCATTTTGTCCTCTTTCAAATCATTCGTTCCTGCCACTATTATCATCTCTTTCACCCTCTGTTTTTGCAGTCGAATAGATTCGCTGACGTCCTTTATGTTCGCACCCGGCTGGTACGACTTCGTTAAACTCTCAATTATTACGCCTCTTAATAGCGAATCCCCATACAGCACTCGCTCCTTCATTTTATTGACGTTTACGTACATTCTATTGTTTGCCGTCACAGACTTCCGCCGGTTATTTGTCGGTACGTTCAACACACATTTTTGCATACGCTCCAGTTGTCGTTTGGCTCTGTGTATCGCGCCATTTAAACGGGCAATTTCGCTACTCGCATTTATCTCACCATTTTCATTATCGATCAAATCATCCATTCCTTCGGTGTTTCTACCTTCATTTACACTTTCAGCGACGCTCTCACACATATCTGGCACTACCACGCAATTCTCTAGTACACCGCCATTTTCTGCATTCTGACTACCGTTAACGATATCAGTCTCGATACACGAAACACGCTTGAAGTCCTCATTCTCTTTACACTTTCTACACATATTAACTCCACTATCACTTTCTAACCAGACTCCTACCGCTCTTCGCAAGGCATACATCTCACAGACAGCACATTGCATAAATTCTTTTACATCAAAACTCTTAAGCAAGCATGGCGACCTGGCCGCCATTTTTTTCTTTATCGGTGCCATGTGTACGCTATCTTTTCTTAAAAATAATAGTTAAAATAACAGAAAACACGCAAAAATTGCACAGACACACCAAGAAACAAAAAGCAAACAATACTACTTAAAATTCTGGTAAAATATCTAATGTTAACACAAAATAATACTGATCTTTTCAGGAGCTCTCGACAAGCCGACGATCTAATCCGTGCGACACCTAGCGACCCAATATGGGATTGGAATATAAACTCTTGACTTGGATCAGGGGATGGTTGACAGACAGATATCAAAAAGTGGTATACAGTGGGTGTGAATCTGCCAGATTTAAGGTGACCAGCAGTGTGCCTCAGGGTTCAATCCTTGGGCCATTATTGTTCAATCTATACATTAATGACATCAGGAAGGATCTAACATCAGATGTGCAAATGTTTGCCGATGATGTGAAGATAGACAGAGCAATCAAGCAATTACAAAATTATTTGAAAAGACTGGAAATTTGAGCAAGCAAAAATGGCTGTCAGTTAAATGTTAGTAAGGGTAATTTATGCACTTTGGCATGATTAGAGTTCCAGCGTCATATTATATTAGCAGATTTATGCTACAAGAAACTGAAGAGGCAAGGGATCTTGGCATATTAGTGGATAGAAATTTAAAGTTCAAAGGTCACATAGCAAAAGTTGCAAATACAACTCAGAGGATAATTGCAATGTTGAAGCGAACCTTGACATGTAAGGAAGTCATTTTGCCTCTTTATAAGGCTTTGATAAGACCACACCTGGATTATTGTGTGCAGATTTGGTGTCCTGGGTTCCAAGGGGATATAGAAGCTGTGGAAAGGGTGCAAAGAAGAGTTACGAAGATTATATCTGGATTATGGGATTTAGATTATGAGGATAGATTGTGAGTATGTGGACTGAAGACTCTGGTGAATAGGAGAAAGAGGGGGGTGATATGATAGAGGTCTATAAACTTTTGAATGGGTTATTATAGGCTATCAACTGATGAAATTTTTCATTATATGGAAGGTGGGGAGAGAATATAAGGACATCTATGAAAGTTAACTTTGTTCACAATCAAGAAAGGAGAAAGAGCTAGGTTTTTCTCCCAAAGAGCAGTGAGTGAGCAGAATAATTTACCCTTAGGGGTAGTGAATGCATCTAGTGTGAATAAATTTAAGGGAAGGTATGATAGCTGGTTTGGGCGAGTTACAGCCTCCCTGATGAGTCCTCGACTTTCCTATCATATAATTTTCACCTATTATCAATAATAATAATGATAATAGATGAAAATTTTTCGTGTGGAACGGTGAATTTATATTACATTAATTACTAGAGGTGGAAACTAATGTTTAGTACATTTACCATATGGAGACTCATTAACTGATAATCTTGAACGTACCAATTTTATGTGCATTACAGTACATTTCTCAGGAGAGTGAAATTAACTATTAGGACTGACTGGGTTTCAACAAGCAAGCTAACAGCAGAAATAGTAAAAAGCATATCTGAAAAATAGAGAAGAACACTAGTTATTTGGCTATTTCAATTGCTGGGATATTTTAGTTCTCATTGAAGGTATATCATATGCACATCTCAGACATTCTACTACATATTACATCTAGTCATATGATAGGCTTTTGATGAGAAACTAAACCTGATGCAGGATCATTCCTTGCTCCATTGATTGCAATTTTATCAACATTTTGATGAAAGTTTTTTTTTTTCCCACTTGGTAAGACCATAAATTAAAGATGCCAAGAAATTATATTTTTGGTTTAATCTCCAAGAGTAATGACCTTACATCAATTGCCTTAGTATCCCATAATGTACAGTACATGCTCTTTCAGATGTGTATAATGCTATGCATTATGAAAAGGGCCACTTCCCAGACTGGTTTCGACCTTTATTGAGGCATGTTTAAGTGTGGGGATATCTCTCCAAACTCTGAGTGATCTACAAGATCACTAAATCTCAGTGAGTGAACCTAGAGGATCACTACTAAACTCATTACTCCTGATCTGAATCGGATTGGAAACTCAGCAGTGGCACTACTCAGTGACAGTAAGTCTATAGCAAAAACCTGCTACCAAGAAGAGTCCCAGGTAGCAAGCAAACTCAAAGACAAACATTATAAAATATCATCAATGGGGAGCCAGGCCCAGAAAAGATACCAAGGTTGATGTAATTCAGAAATCACACATTTCCCATATACAAGTAGTGAAAATGTGTATCACCTTATTATAAATTTGTTTGCTTATACTTAAAGATTAAACCAAAAATATAATTTCATAGCATCTTTAATTTATAGTTCCAACCAAGTGAAAAAATTTTCATCTCTAATCCAGAGTATTTTAATAAGTTGATATAGTTCACCCACCGATTAGAGGTCCCTTGACACTTCTGCGCATGTCAGAAAAAGGAGAATCCATTCCGATAATAGGGTAATCAATCTCATCTGGGATGTGTTTGATTATTACAGGTTGGAAAATTTAGCTTTTCTTTTACGAACATTGTAGTTTTTAAAGTGTAACTATTTTGCTTGTATAACAGTTGGAAAAATATTCGTAGAGTATTAACAAAATTAAAAAAGATATAGCATAAAACAAAAATTTAACTAAGCTTATTTTTAAGAAAGTTTTCTATAAAATAAAAATAATTATACAGAAAAACAGAAATTTTTTCAAATGAACTTAGATATTCTAAACTTACAGTTGAGAGAACTGAGACACTTTAATGTCCTAAACCGATTAATTATTTATGACTTGTTGCGACTCTTTTAACAAACCCATGCAAAAAAAGGTTGAAAAAAAATACCATTATCAAATCCTTTTAATCTTCATAGTCATCTGAATCAGTGTCCAAATCGCCATCACTTTCACTTAAACTGATCACCAAAGGTTCGCATAATTCTTCGATAATTCCATCTCTGTCCCAATACATATTTTCCAATTAGGTGACATGAAAGCAATGTTTTCCCCAGTTCTGAACTGTAATACTTTCAATCACCTGTTCTGAAAGCTTTAAAAAGTTTCGACATGTCAATATCTCCAGTTACGTTGCGATGGCGAATGAAACTTTTCACTTCTGCCAAACATACTCAATAGCATTAATATCGCAATGATATGGTGGTAGCCTCAAAGCTAGAAATCCATGCTCTTTGAGCATCGTCTCGAATTTAAAGAGTTTTAGTGTAGGCGAGTTTCTTTTGACCAAATTAAGCAATTCAATTTTTCGCATATCTGGGGAATGTACGTGGAATGAGAAATGTTATTTGCAGAGAGCCGATCCATAAGAACTTGCTTCCTATTCGAGCAATTTGGAACTTTGTTTAATCGAATAGAGTGATATGAAGCGTTATCAATTATAACAACAGCATTTTTAGGAAGGTTTGGAATCAGTCTTTCTTCTGCCCACTTTTCGAAGATCGTAGACTTCATTTGCCCATGGTAATCTCCAGTAGTTGAATTGGCTTTGTATAGTAAGCTTTAATTCGGTAAAAAACCCATTTCTCCACCCACACAAAATTATTATGTGCTGCGAGGCATTTCCGGTTTGTAGCACTCCACATTCTTCTTTAGACTCCCAACATTTTCCATAAGTTAAATTACTATCAATCCAAGTTTCATCTAGATACATAATCGGTCTTTTCTCCTCCCTGAAATGTCTTATTGCTCTCAAATACTGCGTTCTAGATAAAACAATGTCACTTTGCTCCATGATAAGTTTCCTTTTATTCTGGGACTTTTTAAAACAAAATTCGATTTCATGAAGTATTTTCCTTAAAGTTTCTCTTTTCCAAGGAAAATTAATTTTTTCTTTAAGCACAGGAATCAATTTCGGAACAGTTGGCACTCTTTTCTCGACCACGTAACATTCGTGAATAGTTCTTCTTATAACGTCTACATCAAAATCATTCAAAGCTACGGTTTCGATGGTTTTCTTTAATCTGGCGTTTTTTTAGGAGATTTAAATTTTGGCTTACCTTCACCTTTTGATTCCCTATGAATTCTTTTAACAGTCGACCCCAATACGTCTGCAACTGCACTTGCACGTTTTATGACTTGAGAAAGGGGAACAAGGAGACGATTTTTTTTGCAGAATGTCAGCACATTATTCGATATTCTTTTGCAAGAGATACTGAAACGTTTAACAACAGAACTTGTTGACTGTACTGGATCCATCATACAAATTAATAATAAAAAAATAATGCAAAAAAGCAACAACAAAAATCAAGCTAGTACTAGTACGGCAACAGACAAGAAAGCACGTGATTTCGCATGTTGGTGACCAATTCGTACATCCTTCATTTCTTTCTCCCCTTCAGCATGAATTGACTATTCTTGGCAAAATGCCAAGGAGAGATCTATAAACGGTGGGCGAACTATACACCTTTTCACAGAACCTGTGTAGCTCAGTGGCTGTGACATTTGCATCCCATGGTGCTTGACAGCACGAAGGAAGACTTGGTGTTTCGAATCTAGTCGATGACTAGAGGAAATTTTTCTAAGCCTTTTTTTGACTGGTTCCCGAGTTAGTCGATTTCTGGCACAGTCAAATGGATTTTTTCTCCTGGAAACTCTAGGTCTTTGTCCCATAAATTCAAGAAAATCAACAGTAGAACCCACACTATTTGAGACATTAAACATATTGTGTTAGGGTTAGGGACCATGAGATGGCAGCACTTGTTGAGCCACCTCTTCACTACGTGCAGCTTAATCAGTGATAGCCTTGGGCCAGCTATCTGATTGGGTAACAATGGAGATTGAACTGCCCACTCAGTCTCCAAAAATTAGATAGGGCTAAAAAAGGAGCCTCGTCTACTCCCTTTACGGGAATAAAAAGGCATTAGCTATAATAATAATAATATTATTATTATTTTTTATTTCTTTATACCTTTTCATTGCTTGGATTTGGGAAATATAAGGCTTCTGTCGTCCTCCATTCTCCCTGAAGCTATTAGAGTACTCAAGGGCTAGGGGTGTTTCCTCCTCTTTCAACTAACCACTAATAGTTATAGTAGTGAGCAGCAGCAGTGCTACTTGTATTAACCTCCTGTAGCATACATGTTACAATACTGCGATGTGGAAGGCAAGGGGAAACCACCATATTACATTCCCAAGTAAAAGCAGCAATGGAAGTTAAAAATGAAATGAAGATTGGTGATGGAGCCTTCACTGAAGGAGTCATGCCCGGCAGGAGAAGTAACCGGGCTTCTCGGGTCAACAGCCAACGAAATCCTGGTACTTATTCAAAAATGAAGACAAGAAATAAGCTGAATATTGGAACATGGAATGAAATGCAAGAACACTGCTAGAACCAGGTAAAATAGAAAATGTGAAAAAAGAAATGGAAAGACTTGAAATAGACATTCTGGGAATTAGTGAGACGAGATGGGAGGGACAGGGCGATTTCTGGAGTGGAGAATTTCGGATAATATATTCAGGACAAAAGAAGGGAGAGTCAGGTGTTGCAATAATGCTTCATAAAAAAGTTGAAAAGTTAATCACTACAATATTTAACCATAGTGACAGAATCATGGCGATAAACATTCAAAATGAACTAGTAAACCTCAATATTATAATGGTCTACATACCAACATCACAACATAGAGAGATGAAGAAATAGAAGAAATTTATGAACAAATAGAAGAAATCTGGAGCAGCTTTAAAGACAGAAACAATACAATAATAATGGGAGATTGCAATGCTATAGTGGGAGAAGAGAGCAATGATAATGTTTCAGGAAGATTTGGTCTTGGACATAGGAATGAAAGAGGAATGCAATTAATAGAATTTTGCACACAAAAACAGTTAGTTATAGCAAATACACTATTTCAAGTTCCAAAAAGAAGAAGCTACACCTGGAAAGTGCCTGGGGATTCAAACAGATATCAAATAGATTATATATTGGTCAAGAAAAGATACAGAAACCAAATAAAAAATTGCAAAAGCTATCCAGGTGCCGGCATCTGTAGTGACCATAACCTTGTCTTAATGAAAACAGAACTGAAACATAGGAAACAAATCCAAAGATACAAACTAATAAGATGGAACCTTGAAAAATTAAAGAGTAAATTAAAGAGAGGATACCAAGAGGCAACTGATCATAACATTCCAGAAAACATAAATAGTCAGAATAATATTGAAAACCAATGGAATATGATTAAAGAGTTAATTACAAATTCATCAAATCAATTATTGAAAAATGCAGAAAAAGAAAAAAGAAAACATTGGATAACAGATGAAATACTTGGCCTTATGGATGAAAGAAGAAAATATAAAAATGTTGTTAAAGAAGATGTGGCCAAATACAAATATCTTAAAAATCAAATTACAAGAAAAGGTAGACAAGCCAAAAAAGAATACCTGGAAGAACAATGTAATAACATAGATGAATTATTTAAAAAAGAAAACACAGAGAAAGCCTATAAAGAAATTAACAAACTGACTTTCAAATTTAATAAGAACAGCAAAAACAATGCCATCAAAGATGAAAATGGAAAATTACTAATAGAATCTGAGGATATATTAATGGAATGGAAGAATTATCTTGAAAATCTCTATAATGGCGACGAACTTGATGTTGATATCAGCATAGAAAATCAAAATGAAGATAGTCTAGTACCCCCAATAATGCGAAAAGAATTTGATAAAGCACTGTCTGAAATGAGTAAGGGAAAAAGTCCAGGTGTAGAAAATATTCCTATAGAACTGCTACAAAATCTAGGTGATGAGACAAAAACCTTACTCTATCAATTAATAGCCCAAATCTATGATAGAGGAGAAATACCAAAGGAGTTTATGAAATCAACCAATACCAAAAAAGAATAATACAAACAAATGCAGCCAATTTAGAACAATAGCTTTAATCCCACGTTAGCAAAATTCTGCTAAAAATTATTCAAAATAGAATTTATTCAAAAATAGATTGTCTATTGGATGAAGACCAATGTGGATTCAAAAAGAATAAAGGAACAAGAGAGGCAATACTCTGTTTAAGAACAATCGAGAAAAGATTAGACCCTAGTCAAAATACTTACATTTGCTTCCTTGATTTAGAGAAAGCATTTGATAAAGTAAACCAGCAAATACTCCTAAATTGTCTAACTAATATCGGCATAGATTTGAGGGATAGGAAAATAATTTATCAAATTTACAAAAATCAAAATGGGTGGATTAAAATCAATGATAAGGAGAAAATAATAAATATAAGGAGTGGAGTAAGACAAGGATGTATACTTTCACCACTTTTATTTAATTTATATATTGAAAAGGCCATTCAGGAAACTAAAGATAAAATAAATAGTGGCATAAAGATAAATGGTGAGCAAGTCATGTGCATAAGATTTGCTGATGACAGCCCTTGTAGCAGAAAACAGAAGAATGTTAAAAACAATGCTAGAATTACTAAATTGAATTACTAGAATTACCTTGAAAAATATAAAATGAAAATCAACATAGATAAGACTAAAACCATTGTTACAGGCAAAATCCTTATCAATACAGAACATATAGACATCAACAGGGAACAAATAAAACAAGTGAAAAGCTTTAAATATTTAGGAAGCCTAATAACAGAAGATGGCAGAACAAGAGAAGACATAAGATAAAGAATAAACAATGCAAAAGCCCAATTCTCTAAGATGAAAAGCATGTTAACAGGAAACCTCAACCTACAATTAGAAAAAAAATTAGTAAAGACATTGATAAGGAGCATTGCACTGTATGGATGTGAAACCTGGATTCTAGGCAGAGAAGATGTAAGAAGATTGGAGGCTTTTGAAATGTGGTGCTGGCACTGCATGAACAAAATAAAATGGACAGAAAAAAAATCAAACCAACAAGTCCTGTGTCCTGAACTCTAATTAAATCAGTCAAAATTAGAAGGGATAGGTGGTTTGGACATATACTTCGACATGATGGACTTGTGAAAAGAATAACTGAAGGCAAAATAGAGGGGAAAAGAAGAAGAGGCAGACCAAGGAAAAGCTTTCTTGACCAAGTCAAAGACAGCACAGGTTTGAGGCGTTACCAGGAGGTTAAGAAGAAAGCCAAAGACAGGGTGGAATGGAGGAAATTGCTGCTGAGCTACCAGTCCCAAGACTGATGCAACTGATGAAGAAGTAGACTTCTGTATTACTTCAACTTTGGCATCTCTTCTGGCTTCAACTGATGACATTTATGAATGCTTGTCATTAGGTTTGCTTACTTCCTGGGAAATAGAGAGGTTCTACTAGGTAGTGGTGTTTTTCCTGTCACTGGGTGGAACCACTACTGAGTTTCCTATCCTGGAGTGATTAAGGTCAGGAGTAATGAGTTCTTAGTAATCTCTAATATTAAGAGTTATTATTAATCTTTAGTAATCTAATCTTTATTAGATTACTACCTCTAGGGTCACTCAGTGAGATTTAGAGTGATTTCGTAGATCGGAGTTTTTGGAGAGGTATACCTGTACTTAACCATACTTGAATAAAAAATCAAGGTCAAATCAAAACAGGTATGGGTGGTGGCACTTCCCATAATGATAGTATTATGCATATCCAAAAGAGCATGTCCTGTGCATTATGGAATACTAAGGCAATTGATGTGAAGTCATTAGCATACAAATAGCCCAGTCGTGAGGATACTTCACTTGCAAACTTTTTTGTTTACACTTGGATAAAGGATTAAACAAAGAATATAATTTCTTGACATCTTTAATTTATATTTCTAATGATTCCCTGAATTCTTTAATTAAAAAATTGTAAATCAATATAATAGGCCATTTCTATACACTATATTTCATAGTGTATAGAAACACAAATCATAGCACTTGATTTGTCTGCTGTATGTATGGCTAGTCCTGATTTGTTTTTTTCTCATCCTTGATATGTTCTTGCATGCATATCTCTCCTGATCCCTGTTTGTCCCACATAGCAAATTCCATACAAACTATTGATCTTCTATACTTCTGGTTCAGAGTGGTGAACGGGATAGGTTTAAGAGGATGGAGACATGTTTAACAGAGTGAATACCACTTTTGTTCCAATTGTTTCAGATCTTATGTGTGATAGACTGAATAAGGGAGTGATGCTGCTCATCTATATTTCAGTTTTTTTTTTTGGCGATTG
This sequence comes from Typopeltis vanoorti, assembly GCF_054136105.1. Lineage (NCBI taxonomy): Eukaryota > Metazoa > Arthropoda > Arachnida > Uropygi > Thelyphonidae > Typopeltis > Typopeltis vanoorti. The sequence continues at coordinate 61,498,250 of NC_143551.1, forward strand.
GTTTCTTCAGGAAGCTCTTCTAGGTATTCTCTACATTAGGCTGTTACCACATGGAAACTGTTAGTTGAACAAGTTAAAGGTGTTAAAGCATTTTTTTAAAAACAATTATTATTCTATTTTAATATCCTAAAAATGCTTTACAAATGTATCCCACAAAAAATGTTTCTTAATGGAACATCCTAAAAGCATCTCCTAAACAAACCAATGAAGTGGGGGGGGGGGGGGACTGCAATCTCTCAAAGACACTATGGCAGTAAGAAATAAAAGTGGCATGCTCATTATTAAACAAAATTAAATGCTTCGAACCTCCCCATTCACATCATTTGTGCTTCTACTTGATATTACAATGAGTGGGTTTGTTACAATAAACCCAGTCACAGTAATATCAGATTTATTTCACTCTCCTGAAGAAATGTATTATAATGAACATGAAAGTAGCTGAAATTATAACTTAAATTCTTCTGCCAACAACTTCTATGTGATAAATGTACTAGACAATTTCCAGTGTGTTTATGAATAAGCATAGAAATATAACTGGAATCTAATTGCTGGCTAAATATGTAATCATATGCAGCTGATCAAATCTCAACTTGGAATACAGATGATGAACTATAATAATTCCTTTACAACCTTGACGAGATTTACAAAGTGTGGCATGAGAATATCTTCTGACAAAACAAAAGTTATGGCATTTATTTTTAGAACAGCAGAATACATTAAATTAGATAAAAAAAGAAACAAATTTTACAAAAACTACAACCTTGAATTTTGGTTTTGGAAAAATTACAAACCAGAGATACAAACCACTTTACAAACTATAGATAACTACACACACAAATGGATTTAAAACATAAACAGAACATTAAAGATAGAAAACTAAAGAAATAGAGGGCAACCCTTAAAGAGATGGTGTAAGACCACCTTCAATGAAAGAAAACCAAAAGGTGCAAAGTGATCTATCAACTGTTGAATCAAAAAAAAAAGCAGAAAGTGAATACCTATATTCTAAAAAATAGCAAATTTATGTTTCTTAAATTTAATCTTGAATTTTAATCAAAATTTTTTGATGGAAAGATGTTGGAAATCCATTGTAAGAGAACAAATGAAAATTCATATACTGAATCTTAATAGTGTGCTAGTTACAAAGTATTACACTATTAATATATGCAGAGATAAGCAAGTTATTGTTTCTCTGTATCGAGTCTTGATAAGACCCCATCTCAACTACTGTGCCCAAATTTGGTCACCTTGGTTTCTTCTTGGGGAGGAGGTTGAGAGGATCCAGAGGCGAGTAACCCAGATGATAGCAGGTCTATGGAATGAACCTTATGAAAACAGGTTGAAGATTTGTGGGTTGCAGAAATTGGTTGATAGGCAGAAAAGGGGAGATATGATTGAGACATTCAAATTGCTGAAGGGTTTCTATAGGATTAATTCAGAGGATATTTTTGAGAACAGGACTAGTGGTGGGAGGACTAAGGGACATCCATGGAAGCTGGGAAAGAGTGTGGTTAGTAAGGGCTCGGTTTTTTACTTTTAGAGTGGTGAATGAGTGGAATAAGCTGCCAGAGTGTGTTGTGGGTGCTATGACGGTGAATGAGTTCAAGGCAAAGTATGATAGATACCATGTTAATGTCAAATAGCTGTGATGGACATGATGTTTAGGGCCTCCCTCGATGAGTCTAAGGGCTCCTTGGAGTCGCCCGTAATAATAATAATAATAATAATAATAATAATAATAAATATATATATATATATATATATATATATATCACAAAAAATTAAATAATACAGTGTTTAATTAAATTTCCCAGAATTTGAACATGCACAGTCAGTCCATCACTGATGTTGAAACGAAGGAAGAATTTGGATGACGTTTGAATTTGTAGATGCTCCTATATTGCAACTAGCATCATTCAAAAGGAATCCTGTGGCCTGAACATGTTAATTTTTAAACATTTTCACTGTAGATATGTTTTGTTATATTTTCAAAAGTATAAAATTATCTTGTTGAATGATATATAACTGATTCTTTCCATGGTCGCTTTGCTGCCATCCACCAGTGTTGCCTTTCAATAATTATTCCTCTTCGCTTGCTACATAGCCGAATTTCCTTCAGTTGGTTAGGCTGCCTAATTACACTATTCATATATTTCACCACTTTATTTATTCGTCTAGTTTTTCGTATACAGTTGTATGTTTGTTAATTTTCACTTCCTTTGCACTTTTAGATATATTTTAACAGGAGCGCAAAAGAATCAGTAAATTTGGTAATCGGGTTTATCAAATAAAGAAATTCAAAATTAGTACCTACTGCGGCGATGCAACATGTTTATTCACCAGATAAATTACAAGTCTGAGATAAATAATAACAATATCAAATGATCTTCATTTAGAAAATAATAAAGTACGAGAAAAATCATTTACCTCACCCTCTCTGGGACCATATAACGAATTAAATACAAAAAAATTTTGGAGAGTTATTGATGACTTCGACGACATTAGGTGCCTTAATTAGACTAGAAATGAGTTTTCACGTCATAAAACTAGAATGTACTTATTCCAAAATAATGGTCACCTCATTATAAATAAATACATGTGATACGCCATATTAAGTAATATTTATGAGCAATAGTAATGCTATACGCTTGGCAGTGTACCATGCAAGAACACGGAGAACTTGTAAACCATCATTTAACAATCGTGCCAGTCACTACATCACCGAAACGTTAAAGTCTAGCGGAACAATCCGTTTTCATAATTCACCAGACAATAGAGGACGCTGTACACAAAATTTATCTAAATTTAATTTAAAAACTATCGATTATTGTTTTTTTTTTTTTTTTTTTTTAAACCTATAACCGTTTGTGGATCAGTGGACCCTAATAAAATCTATAATTGTGAGGCAGTTGGACACATGGAATAAAGAAAACATTCCTGTATCTGATAGATGGGTACACATTTTTTTCTGAAATGAGCGAAAAACGCCTAGACTTTGAAGACCTTTGTAATACTGTAGTTTATTCTTTATCTTCCAGGTAGTAAGTAGAGCACCTGTTGAAAGAATATTTCCTGTTATGGATAGTATGTGGTCAAAGAAGAAATCTAGATTAAGTGTTGAGACAATGAAGGCTATGTTAGTGGTAAGACAAAATTGTGTGATGGAGTATGTAAGATCACTTCATCGGAGAAATATTCATGGTACGATCTTGGTGAAATACAGTCCCCCCCCCTTCATCTACCTAAATTTTTGTAGGGGTTCTATCACTGAAGAATAATGGTAAGCTCAATATGTTTATGTAATAAAACTTTTTTATCGTCTTACTTTTTCATGAATACTGAATATTACATAACCCCAGTCCCGTTTTTTCCACCCTAATGTCCTGTTTTTTGTCTCGAGGAAATATGGTCAGCCTATATACTGTATACACGTTTGAATAGCCTCCTAGAAACTTTCATGAAGCTAGATCTGCACAAGAAAGACTTACAGGTTCGATTTTCAATCCATTACAGTGTTCAACTTTAAGTTAACTCTTTTACCAGAGTTTCATGCTTTAGCATCCCACAGCTTTCATTAATTATTAATTAGAAAAACGTCTTTCATTCAACACACTACAGAAATAAATACATCTGCGACAATAAAGGTAGAGGCCTCTGTTTATTGATTTTATCATTACTGTTATCAACACACCTCCATGGAGTCTAGAGACTCATCCCAGGAGTCCTGCTCTTACATGCACAGCTCATTGTACCTCGACTTAATGCACTCACTGTTCCTGCACTCCCCACACTCTCAAGCAATGCATTCCAATCACCCACTACTCTCCATATAAAAAATCTGTTCCTCATCCCATTGCTCATACCCAACTTATACGGCTTTCAGGGATGGCCAATCGTTCTCCTGTCTCCAGATATTCTAGAAAAATATCATCCATACTAATCTGGTAATTAACCTTTACCAACTTACAAGTCTCTATCATGTCGCCCCTCTTCCTTCTATCCACTAGGCTCTGTAATTTGCATTCTCTCAATATGTCCTCATATTCCCCATTCCAAAGACTAGAAACGAATTTTCTCAACCGTCTGCAGCATCTCGTCATCCTTTCCAAAACTTGGCGACCAGATCTGTGCACAGTAATCTATATGCGGCCTAATCAAAGTGTTGTACAATGGGAATCCAAACATCCTTACTTCTACACATCTGGGTTCTCTGTATGTGTTGTCTTCACAATTTTATCAAAATGTCCATGACATTTCAAGTCCCTATCCACCAAAACTCTCAAATATTTCATCTCTTCCACCTCCTATAAAATATCCTCACCAATCTTATATTCTGCAAACCATCTTTGCTTCCTAAATTTTAAATCCTCACATTTTGAAACATTAAATTGACATCCCCACATGTACCAATTCAGACAGTCTATTTAGGTCATCTTGCAAAGCTATAACATCTGTTCTACCACTCATAACTCTCCCCAACTTTGCATCATCAGCAAACAATTGTATATCATCATTTACATCCTTTTCAATGTCATACACATGCAAATTAAACAAGAATGGCCCAAAACAGCCACTTGGACACACCACTGGAGACTTTCCTGTTCTGGGAGGATATCAATCCCCCATACACAACCTGCTGATACTTATCAGAGAGTTGATCTTCAATGCAACACACTAATCTACTACTCAATCCCATATGTTCTAGTTTAACTATTAGTTTGTCATGCGGCAATCTATCGAAAGCTTTTGGTAAATCTAAATATACTACTGTATCTACAACTGCCTTGTCCAATGTATTCATCTCCTTGTTATAATATGTAAGCAGATTGCTAAACACACAATTGCTAAAAACACAAACAAACTTCATTTATCAAATCCATGCTGTCCATTAAACAGAATTCTACTGCTCTTCACCCAGTTCTGAATCTTGTCCTCGCTAACTTCCCCAACGTGTTTACCACAACTGCAGACAAGCAGAATTAGCCTATAATTTGAAGGCCTATTCTTATCATCCCCTTTATGAAGCAGAACAATTATGCCATTTTTCCAATTCTTTGGGACCTGGGATAATCTAAGATTCAAGTTAAACGTATACAGTACTCTAAAGCTGTTGTTAACTCCCCGAAACATTCTTCCAAGACACATCGTGATATGCCATCAAGTCCCATGGTCTTGTTTTACTCAATTCCTCATATACCTCGGGCTCAATATCAGTGATTTTCCTTCCCCATTCCCACTGCTCTCACGTTCTGCATTATGTTACAATCACTAGGATGGAATACTCGTACTTTAATGAACTGCGCATTAAACACCCTATTATATCCTCCTCACTGTTTATCATTCTCCCATTATCACTGACGAACATCATCCTCCCATAATCATTCTTCCTTCTACTAGCCACATATCCAAAAAAGCTCTCTAGGATTTCTTTAAGCGTCATTTACTAACTGCTGCTCACACTGCACTTTTGCTATCGTTACTAAGTGAGCTACCTCTCTTGATTGCTCTTTGTATTCTTCATGTAACTGATTATCTCCACTCACCTTGTGCCCCCCTCCACAATGTCTTTTTCTTCCATATTGCATGCTTCACCTCTTCAGTCTTATCTTATTTAATCTTCTGTCCTTTGGAATACACTCATTCATCGCCCCTGCCAAGTAATTCCTGAGTAGAGATCAAGCAGTATTGATTTCCTTTTCATGCAATTCTGCATTCCATGATATTGCCGTAAGGCGCCTCCTGAGTTTGCCATAATCAACTATAAGGAACTATAAGGTAGTTCCATAAAAAATGTGGAACTACCTTATAGTTCTACACATAACCCTTTCTCACAAAAGTCCTATCGCTGGCTACCTTCGTGTTCAGGGCTGCAGTTACACTTTTGTAAAGGCTGGTGGGACCCGATTCTCTAGACTGCTCCTGAGCCCCCTCATTGTTTAGGGTCTTTAAATTGGCCCTAATTTTTCGGGGCCCTAGCTAGAGCCTCATGTGCCATTGCATAAGTACGGCCCGTTTCATGATCACTTTCACAAAGTGGAGGAAGAAGTAGCACTTCATTTACAATATCTTCTGATGAGATAATCAAATCCAAGACCCTCGATCAACGTTTAACCTCTGTGACGTTTTGCTTGAGGCCGTTATACCTTAACAACTCAAGAAATTCAGTCTTTTTGGTTCCTGATGCTGTCTCTTCTTCCCATCTATATTACTGTAATTGAAATCGCCCAAAATGATCACTCTTTTCTTATTAGCCAGACCTATTTCATAAACATTTTCTTCTCACTGCCTTGCACATTACAGATCAGGTCTTTATATGGACTTTATAACATCATGTTCAAGAATATTTATATGGTTTTTTTCAATTGAAGGTCGTTTTTTTCCACACTGGAAATTCGTGTTTTCATCCTGCATACAGGTGAATCAGCAAAAATTCACACAATTTACAGTCAAAAATGCTACTAGTGGACGGTAATGGTGGAGTAGTGTGTGTGTAGATAGTGGTAGTTCTATATCATTAGCTGTACAAATAGATTGAGAAGTGTAGACGGTGGTTGTGTGGAACTGAATGACCTCGTGCGATGAGTCCTTGCACGTCTCATATAATAATAAGAAAAGAAGAAGAATTCTTATATTCTATTCTTAGATTTTTGGGTAGAATCTGAATTGTTCTGTATCACCAGTCAAATTGTTGTTTAAATAATATCTTGTTTTGACTGTGCATCAATTATGTGAATAAAATGTAATAATAATAATAATAATAATAATAATAATAATAATAATAATAATAATAATAATAATAATAATAATAATAATAATAATAGCCGAAATATGGAAAACTGGAGGGGATTCGTTATATTGTAAGAATTGTAATATTTTCAGTATTACAAATATTTAATTATATTTCTCATAAGACTAAAAATCACTGTGAAAACTTTTCAAATTCAGGATAAAATCAGATCATCACGTACTCTCTGCCATGCAATGTATGTTAGATGGTCAAATTTGTCACAGGCTATGTCAAGGGAAAAGTCCAATTGTGTAGTTTATATGAGGATGTTCCATAGGCAGAAGCAGAACGAAAACAACTCATGCAATTGACAGCAAAATAACAGCTGAAAGAATGTAGACATCGTACTGGAAAGAGATGAGCTAAATTGTTATTTTATTATTGTCATTGCTATTGCCAGTGGTTAGCGCATACGCTCTCCAGCCAAAAGGCTGTGGGTTCGAGTCCTGCATGAGCATGAATGTTTGTGATTATCTGTGAAATGCTAGTGGTGGTAGTTGGAAGTAGATGGCGCTGGGTAGATGATGATGGTAGTTGTGGTTCTCTGTGGGTGGTGAATTGAGGTGGAGATGGATTCAGGTGAAAATGGAAATTTGTAGAGTTGGTGCCCTCCCTCAATGAGTCTTTGGACTCCTTGGAGGTGTCACATATTAATAATAATAATTTTTTTTTTAAGTTTAAGTCTCCATAATTGAAGCCTCCATAGCGGAACTAGAAATATGAGAGGACGTTGCACCCTCTAACCTAAAAAGATCCCTCAAAATATCCCTAACCAGTTGGCAAACAACAATTTCAATCAGCACTGTGAGCTCTGTCCAAAAACTGCATGAAACATTCTCCTTTCACACAAAAAAATATTCCCCACTAAGACCACACACAATCCAGTGAATGCAGTTCCCTATAGTAACAAAAGAAGAACATCATCAAATTATCAAATTTGATGTTCTTCTTACAATTCATCAAATTAACCCTAATAAAGGGCCAGGAATAGACGAAATCAGACCAAAAGGCATCAAAAGACATTCATCTAGCCTATGTACCGTAATACTAAAACTGTTCAATAAAATGTATGAAATGGGGCACATACCTGAAACACTAAAGACTGTATTAATCACTCCTATACATAAACATGGAAAAAGATACATTATAAGTAACTACAACAAACCCATCGCCATATTGTCAGTAATCAATCAAATCATGGAATGCATTGTGTCTTGAAAACTCTCCACATACATAGAAAAATTCTACATCGTCCCTAACACAAAATATGGTTTCCAAACAAAATCCACCAAAATCCTTAACACAAAAAACCTTTTTGAACAAACTAACACACAAAACCTTGTTGAACAAACCAGTGGCGCACCCAGGGAGGGGGCCAAGTGGCCCTGCCCCCCCCTCAAAAAAAAAAGAAAAAGGAAAAAAACTAAAAAAAATTATAAAAATCTTTTCCTAATTAAAATTATTATTTTTTATTTATATTGTGTCGTGTCTTCTATTTCTATACTACTTATGAATTAGCCGTCACATAAGGTGGGAATACCCTATGGCTCTCGGGAATAATCACGGCCATTGTTGAAAGCGAGGCGAATCAACTATTCCTCCGCTGACCGAGCGCTACTTCGTTTGCCCGCGCCGGGCCAAAGGAGATCACGGGTATCATGTATTCTCAAATCGTATACTTAACACCCCCAACCCCCCAAGATTAAATCTTGAGTGCTCGGCTCCCTCCAAGATTAAATCCTGAGTGCGCCATTGGAACAAACTAACACATATCGGAATCGGAGAACATCTACTCCTGTGGTTCAAGGCATACATGAAAAACAGAAAGCACATCGCGCAGCAAAATGCCTCCTAGAAACCTGTGAAGCACCACAAGGAGCTGTTCATTTTTTCCATTCTGTTTAACATATACATATGATATTAGCCAATTTCACCTAAAAAATAATATCTTCCAATAGGCAGATGACACAGCCATAGTTTCACAACAATGCAGATACAGCTTACACATATATATATAATATATATATATATATATATATATATATATATTATATATAATATATTATATATTATATATTATATAATATTATATATTATATAATATTATATATTATATAATGTTATATATATATATAATATATTATATTATATATAATATATTATATTATATATAATATAATATAATATATATAATAATAATATATATAATATATATATATATATATATATATTAGGGTTACCAAGTAATTTTATAAGCTAGGTTATTTAACTCCTAATCCCAACTATGCAACCAATTAAGTTTGCGCCTGAAACATAGTTCAAGTCTAAAGATGGTACAACACCAGGGCAACTCATTGTAAAGGTGGTAAAAGCTCTGAACACTATTCTTAGTATTTTCCCATAATGTAAAGCACATGTTACTAAAAGATGTATACTGATGTATACCGGTTTCAACCTTTTTTGAGGTCTCCTCGGTGAGTAGTTGGACCCTAAATACCAAAGTTTTAGTAATACAGAGCATTATCTACTTTACCTATAGAAGTTGCTGCAAGGTGGTTTTATTTTTAATAAGAATCTGTGGAGGAGATATAGATGTAATTAATTTTTTTAACTTGGGGATAGTGTATATTAGGGTTACCAAGTAATTTTTTAAGTTTGGTTATTTAACTCCTAGTCCCAAGTATGCAAACAATTAAGTTTGCACCTGAAACATAGTTCAAGTCTAAAGATGGTACAACACCAGGCAACTCATTGTAAAGGTGGTTAATTGTTTGCATACTTGGGATTAGGAGTTAAATAACCAAGCTTATGAAATTACTTGGTAACCCTAATATGCAGTATCCCCAAGTTAAAAATTAATTACATCTATATCTCCTCCAGAAATTCTTATTAAAAATAAAAACACCTTGCAGCAACTTCTACAGATAAAGTTTATAAGGCTCTGTATTACTAAAACTTTGGTATTGAGGGCGATAGGATCAATCAATCGACCGTGAGATGCGGTGATTGATTCATTCAATCCAATCCAATACCCTTGGAGGGAATGGATGGCAATGCTGTAGCTAATGAAGTTCTAACTGAGGCTCGGCTATTGCTGTTACCCTCCTGCCATGATCAGAGCTTTAATTGCTCAATAACACCTTATCCCTACACTGTCCTCTACAGATAACGGGGAAGATGAAAAGCATTCTTGCTTCGCCACTTTAAGCCAGTAAGGATTATAAGAACCTTGGTATTTAGGGTCTAGTTACTGACTGAGGAGACCTCAAAAAAGGTTGAAATCGGTCTGGGTAGTGACCCCACCCCTAATGTATTGCAGTATACATCTTCTAGTGAGATGTGCTTTACATTATGGGAAATACTAAGAATAGTGATCAGATCTTTACCCACCTTTACAATGAGTTGCCCTGGTGTTGTACCATCTTTAGACTTGAACTTTGTTTCAGGCGCAAACTTAATTGTTTGCATACTTGGGATTAGGAGTTAAATAACCAAGCTTACAAAATTACTTGGTAACCCTAATATACATTATTCCCAAGGTAAAAAACTGATTTATATATATATATATATATATATATATATATATATCAGTGACGAATATTCCAGGTGTGCGGTGCTCATCCAAGAAATATCAATATCACCGATATCATATTTTTGCATTTATTCCCATTAACGAATTCCCCAACTGTTTGCATACTTCACATGATTCCTAAAATTGAACACAGTATACTAATGCTTCATTTCCCTCTTCACAAGGGTAATAAAGCATTATTGCTCCATGAAGAGAGCACTTTTCGACACGTAAACATTGAGTCACATTCGCGTTAATAGCCCGGGCATGCTTTCAAAATTCATACACCTTCGAGCCCTTCTAAAAGATGTAAAGAGGGTGCAGTGGGTCAAATTCTTAGCGTTTTAGTATTTTTAAACCACTGAGAAGGCGAGGCTGGGTGAGCTAACATTTTTTGCTCACTCAGCACCTAGAGGCTGTGATTTGTTATTCTGCCAACCAATCCAATTGAATGTTGTCACTTGTCATGAGTTGAATGCTTTCTGTATCCGATGGCTGTATTACAAACAGTTACACATGTTTTCTGAAACTGAAAATTTGATAGTGGATGTTAGGAGAAAAATGCTAATTGTTTTTTCTTTTGCTTGTGCAGTATAGCATCTGTTGCGGTTGCAAAGTTTTTTTAATGGTATAGAGGCATTTTTATTCTATTCTACGGAAACAGCAGACAGTTAAAAAATACTATTCCTGAATAAAAATGAATATTCTGTGTATTATAAGACTTTATTGATCTACAACAAAATACCAACATATGTGAGATTGATAATACAGAAAACCACTGATACTGGAAAAACAAAAAGAAGGAAAACACTAATGAATGTAGGATTCCTGAAAGTGTGGATAATTCCGATATCATGTACACTGAGTCTCAATAAACAAAGGAAAATTCTCGGAAAACGGAGCGAAATATACCCAAACCAGAGAAATACACATAACATGGACAACAAACTTTACTAAATGATTGTCTGGTACTCCATCGAACCATATTTATTCCTGCAATACTCTCTCTCACTTCATAATTTTTTTTTTAATTATGCCATCATAAATTCACTATTTCATGTCTAGACTATAGAATCATGCTATTCGCTCTGCCCAGCAACTTATAGGACACATATCACAAATGATAATTATTAATAATTCGTTTACCATTAAAGAAAGTATTTCTACTCACACTTATTCTTTTCTTTCATTTCATATTCTTACATGTCTTATAAATGACGGTTCACGTTGGTCGATTGGTAGAGCCTCTGCTATTAATGGCTCATGCAAAACGTTAAGCAAGTTTGAGCGCGGTTAGTAGTAGTTGGAAGGGATAAATCGTTCGATGCTGTTGGCACATTCTCCCTCGATGAGTCTTTGGATTCCTTGGAGGTGCCCAAATAATAATAATAATAATAATAATAATAATAATAATAATAATAATAATAATAATAATAATAATAATAATAATATTTCAAATATACCAACCAAATATTGCATTCTCCTTCATTGTTGTTTTCTAATAAATCCTAAAACAAACAGATTGTTTCCCCCACTCTATGCAAAAGTATTCAAAGTTATCCTGCAATTAATTGCATTGGACATTAAGATGAGCGCTGATGCGCTATGCACTCTCAAAACTTTCATACATCAATAAAAATGCAATCACAGAGTCATGGGTGTCTGCAAGGGGCATTTTCCCCGGGATCGAGTAAAAAATTCCACAAATAATAATCGTAAAAGTGATTGAGAAATGTTATCTTACGCCCTCAACCCTGGGATGCTTTGTCTGTCTTAAAATTTCATTATGGGTTGACCAGTTTCGGCTCATGGTGGGGTAACCATAGAACATGTGTTTTATTCAAAGATGTGTTTTATTGAAAGTTTATTTTTCACTTGGTTAGAATGTAATAAATTTAGTTTAATCCTTTATCCAAGTGTGAGCGAACACAGTTTGCGCCTGAAAGTCCTGAAGATACTTTCAGGCGCAAACTGTGTTTGCTCACACTTGGATAAAGGATTAAACTAAATTTATTACAAACTATGAGGGGGAATTTGATACTTGCTCTGATCAATAATCTTCCACACAATTTAGAACACCCAACCAGTTATCGAACACTAAACAAGAGATGAAAAAGAAGAGGACTTTGCTCCCGGATCTGTTTCTCTAACATGTCCCATACATGCTCAATTGGTTCAGATCTTGGCTTTGTGTGCTGGCCAGGGAAGATGGTGGAAAGTCGCTTTCATACTCGCCGAAACCACTGCTGAACAATTATTGCTCGATGGACAGTAGCATTGTCGTCCATGAAACAACCGTCACCTGCTGGATAAAACTCAATATTGCAGGATAGACTTGATTGGCAGCCATGTTAAGATATTCCTTGAAGAATGCCAGACTTTCCAGCAATATCAGGGGATCCATTCGGCACCAACAGAACACCTCCAGAACCTTGAGTTGTGTTTATTGCTTCATGGAGCTCCAGCCAAACTCTCTGCCTGTCATCGGCATAGAACAAAGTGTAATTTGACTTTTTGAACCATGTGGCTTTTTTTTCCAGTCTTCCCGTGTCCAGTCAAGTTGTTCCTGACACGACAGTAGATGAACTTTCCCGTTCTTTACAGAAGTCACTGGTTTCCGCAATGGCATACAACTGCCAATACCACCCTCTTCAATTCCCTGCGCATTGTTCAGTGAGATATGGGACTGGAACAGACTTCATTAAATGCTTCGGTCAATTTTAGGTGAAAGATGAATTTCATCGCTGGATACAAAACCACCTCCCCACTTATTGGAGGACTGACGTGGCTGAAAAAAGTTCCATGTTTGGTCTCTAGGGTAGGGTTTCAGGACCATTTAAAAATAAATAAAAAATTACAAAAAATATACAAAATTGACAAAAATGGAAAACATATCCTTAGCGCACCCACGGTACAAATGTACTATAGATTTAGTAATAACCTTTCATGGGTGGTAACCACATTAAAAACAATTGCTGCATACAAGTCTTCTCAGACGCCGAAAACCTCAATCCGGCGTCTCCTACACAAGCAATCAGGGTTATTATTATAATTACGGCTATTTTGCCTGCTTCAGTTTAGGAGTGCCCCTGTTTAAATGTCACTGGCTATTTACTCATGGATTCTTAGGGCATTGTAGATGTAAATTTACCAAAAAGTATATGTAGCATAAGGAAGAGAAATTTACACATACCTTTTTCTGGGTGTTGCGGCTTTTCTTCTTTCTGCGATGTCCAAAAACTACTGAGTGTGTGGAGGAGGAGGTAGGCAATTTGGGAGAATTTTCCCCTTCCCTATATAAAAAATCAACCCTTTCACCTTTTCCCCCACCCTATATAATATAGTAATATAATATATATGTTTATATATATATTACTGAAAAAAAAAACTGGGTTTTTCTAATTTAATTCTCCCAAATTGCCTACCCCCCCCCTCCACACACACACTCAGTAGTTTTTGGACATCGCAAAAAGAAGAAAAGCCGCAACACCCAGAAAAAGGTATGTGTAAATTTCTCTTCCTTATGCTACATATACTTTTTGATAAATTTACATCTACAATGCCCTAAGAATCCATGAGTAAATAGCCAATGACATTTAAACAGGGGCACTCCTAAACTGAAGCAGGCAAAATAGCCATAATTATAATAGTTTATTAAGAGGAGTAACATGGGAGTTTTCCCAGAAATAATATACACAATCAGGGTTATTTTTCCACCGATTTTTTGAGAAACCAGTCAGCTCTGCTGGTTTCGAATTCGTGACCCCCAACCAGACGAGCACCCACAATAATTCCTTTATCAAACTCCGAAAGGCTCTTTGTTTTTCCCATTGTGATCAGCACTATTGACGATTGCTGACAATAGCTTTCATGAACAGCTGCCTGCGGAGAACATGTGGTGACGCATGGGACCAAGTGTTTTAGATATATGCTGCATAAGTGACGTTCACGGACATCTGCATAAAGGTTTATAATTCGGTATGTGTATTACTGTTACTACTACCAGTAATGCATGAATTGCTCTACTGTATGATTTCATATGTGCAAAGCAGATATTGGAATCTAAACTGAAGCACATCTGAAGAATTGTAGTATTATTTCCTAAATTGTATGCTATACTATATATATATATATATATATATATATATATATATATATATATATATATATATATATATATATATATATATATATATATATATATATATATATATATATATATGTGTGTGTGTGTGTAATTTATCCGCTACATAATTTAGTTGACATATAATAAAGAGTACATTAACATTTAGAGAAACCACCAGGGAGTCAGGGACTCATCGAGTGAGGCCAGATATTACAGATATTACCCACACCATCTGTCACACCTATTGTTGAATTCATTAGCTACCTGCACTCACTACTTCTAATGGCACTGCATTCCAATAACGAACCACTATATGAGAGAAAATTCTAGATTCCTTACCCCCCCCCCTTCTTGGCAACGTTCATTTTCAATTTCAATGATGCTCTCTCATCCTTTCCCTACCCTCTATAATATGAAAATTTCATCTGCTGATATCTTGTGTGACCCTTACAGAAGTTTGCAAATCTCAATGATATCAATCCTCGTGTCTCTTGTTTTCTATTGACTGAAGTCCAGAAATTCTCAATGTGTCATCATAATCTACATTCCACGGTCCTTGTATATCATTTTGAACACTTTTTGAACTCTACACTTATTAGAATCACTATGTTACTAGACCTGCGCACAATAGTCCTCTGAGTTGTATTTGCGATATTTACTATATAGCCCTTGAACTTTAACTTCCTATTTACTACACCATCAAGATCCCTAGTCTGATAAATTTCTTCTAGCATAATTCCCGAGATACAATATAACATTGAATATCTCATCATACCAAATTATGAGTTTGGTACATTTACCAGCATTCAGCTGACAGTAATTTGAACATGCGTACAATTCCAGCCTATTCATATCATTCTATGAGTACTGCATATCAGCCGCATTCCTGATTATCCTGCTATCTTTGCATCAGCAAAGATAACAGGATGTCATCGGAAAAGAACTTTTGTATGTATATGTAACTGTATTTTTTATGTATGTATATCTTTTTGTCGCCTGTTAAATCCTTCCAAATATCATTAATGTACAGATTGAATAACAGTGGACCAAGGACTGATCCTTATGGTACACCACGGGTTATCTTAAATCTTGCAGACTCGCATTCCCCGTATACCACTTTTTTATATCTGTCAGTCAGCCATTCTCTTATCCACTAATATTTAATAATCCAACTTACCTCCATATTCTCCAATTAATACAGCAGTTTTCTTCATAAGCCTTATCGAGGTCCAAAACGGTCACAGAGTATTCATTTCATTTGTCTTACCCAATGGTAGCATTATTACACAATGTGAGCAAGTCGCTCAAACACGACCTTATATTAGTAAACCCTTGCTGTTCTTTTTTAAAGTATAGTTTCTCTGTGAAGCCATTTCTGTATGCGAGCCTAACCAAATTTTCCAAAATCTTCACTACCACTCCAGAGATACTGCTAGGTCGATAGTTAGATATATCAGTCTTTGCATCACCCTTGTGCAATGGGATTACAATACATTATTTCCACTCCTGTGGAATCTTCCCTGTTCTGAGAACTCAAATTATATAGCTTGGTGAAAGGAATAGCCACTTCAGCTGAATGCTCTTTTAGAATCTGTGCTAATATTTAACGTCGCTATTTCAGAATTCTTATTCACTTTGTGCAACGTCTCTAGTACCTTCTCTCATAAAAATGAGCTTCTTCATCCAATGAAAAGGTAGCAGTAAGTTCAATGTTATCAGGTTATATGGTGTATACCAAGCATTGGCGCACCCAGGGAGGGGGGAAAAGGGGCCCTTCCCCCAACGAAAAAAAAAAGGGGGGGGGGGCTTTTACTCTCGGTAATCACGGTCTTCGTTTGCCTTGCGTTCACAACGAACGCAAGGTGAACGAAGTAGTGCTCGGGCTATACTTTGTTTGCCCGAGCCCGGCCAGAGATCACAGGTATCATGTATTGGCGATCACTGCAGATGCGTATTGTGCGTATTCTCAAACTGTCTACTACTCAACTCGGCCTCCCCAAGATTAAATCATGAGTGCTCGTCCCCCCCCCCCCCCCAAGATTTAATCTTGAGTACTCTGCCCACGCCAAGATTAAATCCTGGGTGCGCCACTGAATTACCAAGTTCATAGCGCTTAGCAAAATGGGTGCTCATTAGCTGAACAGTCTCTTCTGCATCTGTTATCTGCATACCATCTACATTCAGTAAAAGTGTTCATTCATATTTATTCTTTCTTTTACTTGCATATCATAAAAGACACATTCTCTTCGGTTAGCTTTAGCTCTCACAGTCAGTTTCATTTCATACTGAGGCAGATTTCCGTATAATAACAGTTGAAACTCATAGGACCTACCCCTTTTAATTTTCATAACTGACATAATCCTTACGCAAACGCTATTCATTCGACGTCATCTTTTTCTTACGAATCTCTTGCTTAATAAGATTACACATCTATTTCATTCCTATTTATTCTTCGAACTCTAGGGACATAATTCGATAATCTACCATTTAAGTATTTTTAAACGCTTTCCATACACTTCAATATATCCTTAGATCAGCTGAACTTACTGTCTTTCTTAGAGCGTATTCCTAGTTAGTCGATCTCAACTCAGTTTTATTTTATTTTAGTTTATTTTTTCCTCCTCTCTGAAACTGAGTTCATCATCCCAAATCACACAAAAAAAAATAAAAATCTACCCTATATATATAAAATGATAAGCCTTTGTATGTCACGTTTTATGAAATGTTTTGAAACTCAGTGGCTACCCTGAGTGTCGAGTCTTCAAAATTCGAGTCATCAGAATTCAAGGAGAACTGGCCTACCAGTCCGGAACACGGGGGGGGGGGGGGCGCCGTAGGCGCCAGGTGGGGGCATGCCCCCTAGTAAAAAATAAAATAGAAAAATAAATAAATGAGTTAGAAAATATAATAGTTTACAAACAAGCAAGCTAAACCTAAAATGCTAAGGGCCAATAAGTTAAAAGAACTTGCAATTGTTACTCTTAGGTTACACATATGATTGTGCAACATATTGTACTATTATAGGAAGCTTACAATAAACATGATTTTTTGATTAACTGTAACGATTAATCAGCCACAAAGACCGTTATTAATCTCAGAATAATTGACGCCATTCTTCAGAAGCTCCACTTCAAGCACGAAAATTTAAAAAAAAAAAGAAAGAAAGAAAAGAAAATTTAAAAGAAAAAAATTAAAAATAACACAAAGATCCAAGACTCTTCTTTAGGAAAAATGTAACACCAAGGTATACATATGTAATCAGAAATCCAGCAAACTAAATACCTTATGGGAGAAAAATACTATATATATAAAGCTTTGTATACAGTACAGGCAGCCCTCGGTTTACACCTCAGTTCGATTCCTAAAAAAACGGGCGTAAACTGAATCGGCGTAAAACAAACCCAATTTTAATGGGAGGTATGAAGTTATGTTCCGCGCAGTCAAAAAATATGCACATGAAGTATGTGTAACATTATTATATTTAAAGCTTTGATAATACATACATATATATTTGTTAAAATACAATTATTAATAACGAAAACAAAACAAAATTATATACAAAAAATATGGAACTTCGAAAAGATATTACATATTTCTATATTTCTATGTTGAAGTTCCTGGTTTCGGATTACCTGCATTTTTTTTTTTAAAAGTATCCAGTATTAACTGCCTAGATTTTCTTTTATAGATGCGATTACACTTTTTTTATAGATGCGATTACACTTTCGCACTCCGTTCCCAATCGTGCTCCATTTCGTAGAGTTCATCAGTCAATGTCTCTATGCTTGCAAGGATACCCTGTAAATCGACCGTTTTCATATCTCTCAGAGGACCTTCTTCGTTTTCTTTCTCCTCCTTTGGATGTTGACTTAATTGTTCGGCTAATTCTTTTAAGTCTTCATTGGAAAGCGGTTTATCATGGCTCTCTAAGACTTCTGTCACATCTTCAGCTGTCATATCGTACAATCCCACTTCTCGCGCAAGCTTGGTAATATCTTCAATAACATTCTCCTCTTGCTGTAATTCCTCGAAGTCGTGCATAAATGCTAGAAGAAATTTTCGCCATGCTCATTTTAAACACTTTGCTGACACGTCGTTCCAAGCTGCCTCGATGTGTTAACGCCCTTCAAAATAACGAATAACCGCTAATAGTCTTTTATAGTTTTTCCTGAAGTGTCCAAGACTCTTACCATTTTCGATAAATGTTATACGGAGGTAATAGGCTTTGAAGATTGATATAATCCCCTGATCAATCGGTTGCAAAAGCGATGTTGTGTTTGAGGGGCATGTAAACAACCTTGACATCTAATGGTGTTCTTATTTCAGCAAGGTTTTGAGGATGTCCAGGGGCATTATCCAAGAGAAGCAATGTCTTGGCTGGCAAATCATTTTCTTTACAGAAGCGAAGCACGGTAGGACAAAAATAATTTGTGTACCAATCTATAAAAACGTCTTGTGTAACCCACGCTTTCTTGTTCCATTTCCAAGAGACTGGCAGCATGACTTTTAGAGACCCTTGAAGGCGCGTGGTATCTGTGAATGGTACAGCAACATTGGTTTAAGCTTCAAAGTTCCGGAGACATTTGCACCGGAACTTTGAAGCTGCAAAAAAAAGACTTACTTACGGTAACAAAAGCGTAAGTCTATCTTTTGCAGCTTTAAAACCTGAAGCGGAACGTTCTTCACAAGAAATGAAGGTGCGTGATGGCAATTTTTTCCAGTAGAGCCCAATCTCATCAACATTAAAAATGAGATCAGGAGGATAACTTCTTTGTTCTACACAGTCTTGAAATTTTTTAGGAAAAGCAGCCGCTGCCGCAACATCTGCACTTGACGCCTCAGCACATAATTTGACACTGTGGTACTTACTTCGAGACTTAAATCTCATGAGCCAACCTTTGTTTCCTAAAAATGTTTCTTCGCGTCCATCTGTCTTTTTTTTTAAGATCCTCAAAAATTGTTTTTGCTTTCTCAGTTATAACAGCCTGCGTCAGAGGAATCTTTTTCTGATTCAAGTCATCCACCAATAATGATAATAATTTTTTCGATTTTTTCATGACATTTACCCCTGCTATAACGTACATGTTTTGCATTTAGTGGTGCTGTAGATTTTTTGCGCAGACTATTTTATTCTATCTGCATTTTTCATAATTGTAGTAACAGTCGATGGAGGTAAGTTCATTCTGCCCATCTTCCATTCTTCGAATCACCTCCATCTTCTTTTCAAGTGTGATTGATTTGCGCGCTTTCTTAACACCAAGTTCTGCTAATTTTTCTACACTTCTATTATCAGACATGGTATGTAATTACGTAATGTATCAATTTAAATACTTATGTACTTAAAATAATTAAATTGAACAATTAGGTAGATTCAAAATTAAAACTAGGTTTGATACATATACGTCGTAATAGCTAGATAAACACTCAAACACTAGAGTGCCTGTTAGCGTAGTTTCTCAGTCAACCATACTACAGTAAGAAGGCACGCGCAGGCAACCGGCGTTATTGTGAATCAGCGTAAATTGAACCGGCGTAAACACCTGCGGTTCCTCTCAGTACGAGAGGAACTGCAGGTTCGGACACTTGGTACATGTGCTTGGTCGAGTTACCAGTGGTGCGAAGCTACCAACCGTGGGATTATGAGTGACGACACAGGCGACACTAATCTTGTTAAAATGAAATGTGATTTCTAGCAGTCTTCTAAGAATTTCAATCAAAGCTTTATTCAGAAAATTATATCAACTTGCTTCACATCATTACTCGAATTACAATTTGAATATTGACAGTAAGTACAATATTCGAATACGTACTGCAGAAAAAGAGGAGGAGACGTACGTGGAGATATCAGCAACCTACAGTGTGACTGAAGAAAATGTTCCATTTATAGCTGAAGATGATAACCTTGTGGAATTTTTGATTGATTTTCCTGCACAAAACAGGAAACTGCATAAGAAAATCCTAAGAAAGTCCCACCTTAAATAAATAATCAAATTGTTATGATTGGTGATAAAAACATCGATTTATGACCCACTCCCCCCCCTTCTATATCGAATTAACTTGAACTAAACGCTAACTATAACTTTATGAATACCATAACAGATGTAACTAGAGATGAACTTATAGAATTAACCAATTCGGCTCATCGAGCACATCAATATATTCGCCCCAAAACAGTGAGCTATCTCATATGGCTGGAAAAAAAGGGGTGCAATTTTTTCATTGTGGAAATCCATCTTACTCAGATGAAAGTTATCAGAGAAGTTGGTTTTTGATTTAGTTTTGAAACATATTAATTATAATTTCGTTGAACTTACTAGTGATGTATGCGTTTGAATCATCTAGATGAAATATTATAAATAAATAAAAATAAATTTAAGTTACATTTAAGCTAGCATGTAGCCTGTGTAGCTCAGTGGATGTGGCGTATATGCAGAGCTACCGTCTGTTTCAGTGTATGTGTTTCATGAATTCTGTTTGTTTGCATCGTGCTACAGTGATTATAAAAGTCTTCCAAAATAACTCCACAAACTATCCCTGAAGCCGACGTACAAATCTGGCAAGAACCCTGGAATTCCCCTTGCAGGTACTTCTGCAGACTTTCAAATGCCGTTAGAGCAAGTTACACTTGGGACTTCTGTTACGATGATTGACAACTGCAGCTCTTGGACTCATAGATGACCACGATTTAATACCTTTTTCCTGCATAAGTTGGTACTAAATATTTTTACTAGGTGGTCACCCTGATTATCAGTGGAAGTTCATCGATGGCGTAGGACTGCAACATACTAGCAGCCTGTGTAGCTCAGTGGATGTGGCAGTAGAAAAGAAGTGGCGTGAACTCTGACCAGAGCAGACGTGTTTTTGTGTGCTCCTTAGTGTTCGAGCGTAAGAGGATTAGTGCTGCTAAGCCTTACCAGTGCGGGCACGCTGCCCTTAACGTACCGTCTGCTTTCATACAGCATGTCGTCGATCGCGGAAAAATCTTCACTTGCTAATACAAGCTCACCTATTAAGGCTACTAGCTTTCAACAACTACCGGAAGGAAATGTTTCATCTGGCAATACCTCTTCAAGTACCAAGGCTACTGGATCTCTGAAGGACATCCCCAGTCTCTACAGTAACAAATCTACATAACACAATGGAACAGGCATCAGCGACTGTCTTTCAGTCACCTGTTGCCAGTACAACGAAGGATTTCAATTCAGATGTTCTCTCATTGTTGAATCTCCCAGATGAACTAGATTGGAGCAAGGCCTGCATCCTAAAGTGTGATCCTTCTGGCGCCCCATATACAGAACTGGATATCATCGAAAGTTTGAAAGGCAAGGTAAGAGGTTCCGATGTATGGCACCTTGGCTCCTTAAAGTTCAGTTATGTTTTCATAATTTCATTTAAACATGTTTCTTTGAAAGAAAAATTTGCTAAATTAAAATCGCTTAATGTTAATAACCATACATGTGAAATTATCCCCATTGTGAGATCTAGAAAATTAGATATTTTAATTCATTGGTTGTTCCCCCAAATATCTAATAGATTAGTTGGCATGCACTTTGAATCATTTGGTAAAATAGAATGTATTGAAAATGTATCCAATATAAAAGATAAAGAATTGGGCGCATGTATTATCCAACAAAAAAAGATTGACTATTACATTGAATGACGATGCCAGAATAGAAAATATCCCGTACATTATAAAAGTTTCTAAAATGCCAGGCTTAGTAATCATTCCAGGAAGACTCCTGTATGCTTCAGATGCAGGAGGTCTTCCTGCATCTAAGAAGAGAAGTACATTCTCTTCTTAGATGACCTACCTAAGAAGAGAATGTACAGCATCTAAATGTGAGCGATGCAAGAGAATCGGACACGATATTAAACAATGTCCAGGGCAGACATATGCCTCCATGTTGGCCGCGCGCCCTTCGGGCAGTCAACCGAACACATGCGATGAGCTTGAAAAAGCAGAAGACTTCCAGGAAATAACCTCAAGTATTGCATTTGAGGCAGATAATCGGGTCAATGAGAGAAGTACCCCAGGGCTTAACACCCACGGCCACGCCACGCGGAATGTAATGAGAATAACTCTCCGCTAAAGGCAAAGGAAGGGATTATCCGGGCGGGCGAGGAGACTAGCAGCCAAAGGTCAGTTTCAAATTCAGAAAAAGTAACAAAACCTGAAACTACAGAGAAAAAAAAAATCACTCCGAATAGCACAAATGAAGAATTAAATAATAATTGCCCGGTTGAAGATGAAGAACTTCCAAACAGTGAAATAATTCAAACCATCTCGGTAACACAAATTACAGAAAAAAGTAAAACGGATTTAGAAAACGAAGTAGAGAAATCAGAATGGAATACTAAACAGACCCCAGTAAAGAGAGCAAAAATGAATTTTACGCCTAACATCACCAAAAGCCAGAAGTCAAAACCCAGAGAAAAAAAAATAGCTAAGTGTCCGGAAAGAAAAGGCTCTAGAAAACTTTCAACTTTCTAACTATGACTCACAATCTAAAAATCATCACACTAAATGTAAACGGGCTAAATAATAAAACATCGATTCAACTAACAGTTAATTTAATCTTTCAACACAGACCCGATATACTTATGATACAAGACACTAGGCTACACAACAACACTGACCCATCAAACAGCTTCAAATACAAGTTACAAACAATGTACCATATCGTTGCCGAAGAGGCTCAGACCAATGGAATAGATGGAGTTACTACACTAATAAAAAAATCGGGTAACCTCCAAATATTATCCCATAATGTCGTAATCAGGCATAGAGTTCTGGAGGTCGAGCTCCTTTGGCAGAAAAAAATACACAACATAATTAACATATATGGACCAGCCACACATAATCATAAGACCACCTTCTGGGAGGAAGTGCGACACTATATTCAACAAAAAAAATAACCCAATAATAGCAGGAGATATGAACTTTACAGAACAACCACAAAAGGATCAAGAACACCCAAACTTAATTCCGCAGAAAAATTTCACAAGAGTTTTCACCTACTGTGGCCTATCAGATGCCTTCAGAATCTTGCATCCCCAAAAGAAAGAATTCACATATTTTGCACCCGGAAACGCCTCTAGAATAGACCACATATACATCCAAACATTCAGAAATATAAAGGTCAAAACTGTACAACACACACCTGTCATGTTCAGCGATCACCATATGGTGATGGCTGAACTACAATATCAACAAACAGAAACAGCTGATAAGTTTACAAACAGAAATTTCCCCCTATGGAAATTTAATAAACACCTTAAAGATGACGATGAATTCAACAATAACATAGAGAAAATAGTTGAGGAAATAGAATCCATAGAAAATGCTGTAACAGCCTGGGAGAAATTTAAACACATGACAAAACAAACAGCAATCAAAATTAGTAGAATAAAAAAGCAGCAACAAAGGAACAAACAGAACGCTGACACGAAGAAATTATCAAAATTGTATCACCACCATGACAGAAATAATGAAAACATCAGAACAGAAATAGAAGAAATTAAAAACCGCATAACAGCGAAACAGTTTCAGGAAATAGAAGGAGCGTGGCTACGTGCTGGTCTCAAAATAATTGAAAATGATGAAGGGAAGACCTCGACAGCATGGCTGTTTGAGAAACAACGGAACGCAAAACAGAGAATAAAAACCATAACATACGAAGGCCAAACACTAAATAAAGACTCCGAAATAATTCGTGGTGTTCAAAAATACTTTTCTTCACTATTTCAAGAAAAACCCAGCAGTCAGGAAGAAAGAGAAAGATTCCTTTCACTCCTCCCCAAAATCACCCAGCAGGAGGCTGAGGAGATCGACGCACCAATCACCGTAGCAGAATGCCGTCTTATAGTGAAACAGCTCCCGGATAACAAATCACCAGGTGAAGACGGACTAACAGGCGAATTCTATAAAGAATACTTCCCAAAATTTGAACATATTTTTATTAAAATGATCAACACTGGAGAGGCATAACCCTACTGAATACTGATTACAAAATAATATCTAAAATACTTACAAACCGAATACAAAAGCACCTCCATAAACTTATCTCACCAGCACAATCATGTGCAGTGAAAGGAAGAAATATTCTTGACACAATAATGCACCTCCAATGCATTTGCGATTATTACAGCCTCACAGAAAATCCATGTATTGTAATGGGTCTAGATATTCAAAAGGCATTTGACACAGTTAGCCACCAATACCTGTTTGAAACACTAGACCGAATAGGAGTTGGAGTAAACTGGAAAGAAACGATTAAGCTTTTGTACAGAATCGCGGAAAGTAGGCTGATCATCAATAAAAATCCCTCAGCTTCTTTCCCAATAAAATGTTCCATCCGGCAAGGAGACCCACTATCCATGGCTCTATTTGTTCTAGCCCTAGAACCACTCATTATAGCCATTAACACAAACAACAATATCAAAGGAACACATATACACAGAGAAAGTGACGCCAAAATTTTGGCATATGCTGATGACGTCACTCTAACACTAGGAACACAAAAATCCTTGGACACAACACTCAAAATAATAAAAGACTTCAGCAAAGCCTCAGCACTGAATGTTAATCTGGCAAAATCCCACTGCAAAATAATTGGCAAGTGGGAAAACCAACCAAGGATTCCTTCAGGAATACAGGTGAATAATTACATACCAGTTCTCGGCATCAACATCGGAAGCTCAGAATCACACGAAGAACAGTGGAAAGAACTCCATGACGGCATAAAGAAGAAAATTAATGCAATGCGCCCTAGACAGCTGTCCGTCAGAGGAAGGGCCCGGGTTTGCAACATCTACCTAACATCTCGCCTGTGGTACAAGATACACAACACACCGTATCACGGAAGGTGGGCCGAAAAAATACACAGGCTATGCGCTACATACATCTGGGGCTCTCAGTATGAACCCATGCGCAGATCAACACTCTTCCATGAAGTTGAAGCTGGAGGTTTAGCATTGCTAAACATCCATCTGAAAACTCTCATCGGCAGGGCAATAACAGCAGCCCGAGCACACACAAAAACCTATCATGCCTATGCGGCAACATTCTTACAAAAGTGTTTGCCGCATAGGTTTATAAGCTCACTTCCAGATATAAAAAAACCAAGCCCGAGAATGTTCAAAGAAATAGCCGAAGGGTACACATATATAATGAAACACGCAGATACCGAAACCTTACTGACAATTAAACCAAGAAAACTATATAAAACATTAAGTCAAGTGACATTCCCACCTCCCCAACACAGGGAAATAAGAAAAGGAGAAATTAGGCTAAGTCCAGTGCTTAGCAAAGTTTTCCGACTTCCAATATCACCAAAATACAAAACATTCTTCTATAAAGTACACCATGCCTGTCTCCCCACAAAAATGTGGTGTGTAGCAAAAAAAATCCCACTACAAGGCCCAGCGAAGTGTCATTTCTGTCCCGACCCAGAAACAATATATCATATTATGATGTTCTGTAGCAAAACGTCCACAGTATGGAACACCATACAGAAATTCCTACATAAGACACAACCATTCTCTGAAAACACACCAAAAAATGAAAAAAACAGAACTAATAATCATAATAATAACAATGTATGCAATATGGTCCCACAGATGTGACAAAATACACGGAAGAGACACCAGACCAGACATACTAGCAAAAATTAACAATTATTTAAAGGAAATTATTATAAACACTACACAAACCAAAAGCATAACAACACAGCAATGGAGGAAACTCGGCCTAATTGAAGAAGGAGAAGAAGAAGGAAAAATAAAACTTATACCGATAATGGAACCCCCATAGTTAGTGGTAGACAATAATGATAACCCACTATCTGAACAAAAAGCATAATCCCAGACAAAGGTGCTGTTAACGTAGGCTCATTCGCCACAACGAGAGGAATAATGACAACAAGATATCAAATCAAATAAAAAAAAATAAAATAAAAATAAAAAAAATTAAAAAAAAAGTATATATGTATATAAAATAATTAAAATAAATAAATAAGTAAAAGTTTAAAAAAATAATAAAAATATTAATAATAATATATAGGTACGCCTATATATAAGGGATAAGAATGTTATATATATATATATATATAATTGTGTAAAAATAAAATTAAAAAAAAATAAAAGTAAATAGCAAATTAGTCCTTAAGATAAGTCAGTACTACTCTAGTAATAAATATGTAGATTAAGATATACTACCAGACATGTATATGTTCTTGTACATACAGACACAAGGACGGTAGAAATGTCAATTGTAAGAAATGCAGATAACATAAGTTCATAACATGATAATAACCCAAAATGTTAATAGGATATATTATCCATTTATAGACCTGTAACTAATTCTGCAATTCAGAAAACTTTGTACATAAGAAACTACAGATTTACCTCTTAAGTTAAGCAAACAATATAATGTTAAAGCAAGATGGAATTCTTTTTGTAAAAATAAGAGTGCCTACAAAAAAATAAAATCTGCATGAGATATAGAGATAATACCAAAATATATGCATATATAAATGTAAATAAAAACATAAGCAATGTATGTATTTTAAGAATAAGATGTGCATTTAAATTAAGTTAATAAAATAGTCTTCCAAAATATGTGAACAAAGATATAAAATGAAGATATATGTAAAACGAATTGTACATATGGAAAATGTCAA
This sequence comes from Typopeltis vanoorti, assembly GCF_054136105.1. NCBI lineage: Eukaryota > Metazoa > Arthropoda > Arachnida > Uropygi > Thelyphonidae > Typopeltis > Typopeltis vanoorti. The sequence continues at coordinate 61,525,414 of NC_143551.1, forward strand.
TGCTAACATATATATGTATGTATATGTATATGTGTGTGTGGGTGTATATGTATGTATATATGCATATGTATGTATGTGTGTATGTATGTATATATATATATAAACGAGAATAGACTGATCTGATAATGGAACTTATAGACTGAAATCACTATGTAACATATACCAACAAAAATAACAGCTCAAGCAATTCAATAGGACAATAAGGAAAATAGAAATTGAGCATGTGATGTTGTATCTTATTTAAACAGTGATTGTAAAACAGGTGTCATAAGTATATTGTAACGAGTAAATGAAAATGCCTAATAGAATTAGCAGCCTATGTACAAATTGTAAATAGCTGTATATATATTTATTTTTAAATGTACACAGCTGCTGTTGTTGATACAAATAACCTCAGTAGAAGTAGCCTCAAGAAATGTAAATCAAAATGTCAATTAGAATAAGCATTCTATGTACAAATGTATATATTGTAAATAGTTGTATATATATTTATTTTGATTGTACATAGATGCTTTAGTGTTAATAAAAATATACTCAGTGGATGTGGCGTTTGCACACTATGGCGCTTGGCCGCACGAAGGAAGACTTGGTTTCGAGTCTAGTCGGCGACTAGAGGAAATTTTTCTAAGCCTTTTTTCGACCGGTTCCCGAGTTAGTCGATCTCTGGCACGGGCAAGCGGGTTTTTCGTCCTGTAAACTCAAGAAAATCGACCGTAGAACCCACATTATTTCAGACATTAAATATATTGTGTTAGGGTTAGGGACCACGAGATGGCGGTACATTTGAGCCGTCTCTCTTCACTGAGTACCGCTTAATTAGTGATAGCCTTGGGCCATCTATCTCTGATTGGTACCAGTGGAGATTGAACTGCTCACTCAGTCTCCAAAAGTTAGATAGGGCTAAATGGCCTCGCGTACTCCCCGTATACGGGAATAAAAAGGTGTTAGTTGATTTTTTTTTTTTTTGTAAGCTTGGGTAAGAAAAAGGATCAATAAATTGGGGAAAGAAGAAATGAGTTGCTGACCAGGGAAGTTCTACTGGCAAAGTCCAGGCCGGCACTCTACCTGGCGTTAGCCACAGTACGAACATTATGAGTGTGTTGTATTATAATTTGGAATTGTCTTGTGCTGGCGAGTATGGCTGATAGTCATACTGTGGTAAATGCATGAACTGAACGACTTTAGGTTCATGTAACACGGAGCGTTAAGGACTAAGCGTCTTTAGGTCCTTAATGCGAGACAGGCGCACATTGCCAAGAGAGTCTGACCTGATATTATAGTAGACCAATAGAGGATAACCTGATAAAGATGATAGGTTAGTTTTACCCTACTGATGACTAGTCGTTGCGATAGTGATCTGCTCAGTACGAGAGGAACCGGAGGTTCGGACACTTGGTACATGTGCTTGGTCGAGTGACCAGTGATGCGAAGATACCATCCGTGGGATAATGAATGAACGCCTCTAAGTCAGAATCCCGTCTAGTCACTGCAACGATACCGTTCGTGTCTCGCGCGTTAAAAGGCAGCGCTAGCCGGAGTTGCTTTCGTACTGTTACGGTGCGATCAATCTGGCGATGAGGCCACTAAAATGGAAGCATCAAGGCAGCCGTTGAGACTATGCGGCAGCTGCTTCCTACGCCGCACCATTCAGGTGTGATGTGCGGGCACCAAATCGTCCGCAGACAACCTAGGTACTGGGGAAAGAAGAAATGAGTTGCTGACCAGGAAAGTTCTACTGGCTAAGTCCAGGCCGTCGCTCTACCTGGCGTTAGCGACAGCACGAACATTATGCGTGTATTGTCAGTATCAGAGGATGAGTCTCGATCGATCGCAGTATGGTGGCTGCTCTTCTAAGCATGACACCCAGACCAGTAAGTTCCCGTTATTCTATTTCATTCTCTTTATTCATAGACAAGCACATGATTTCTTGTTCCCATCTTACAAACTGGCTTACAGACTAGCTTACGTCTAGGAATTACATTCCCACCTATTCCTATCTGGGAACTTCAAATAATAATATTAGATTCTTCTTACAGAGTAATTCATTATTTGGCACATTGACTCGGCGAGACCACAATCTGCAATCCGCCGAGAAACCCAATGCCTGTGGGTTAGAAAGAACCTCCCTAGAGGTTAATGATAATAAGCAGTATACGATGAAAACAGTACGATAGAAAACTGCTGTTATCTCGTAGTCCGTAACGCAATGTATTATTTTCTGAAATATGTGGGTTGTACGGTCGATTTTTTTCTGTTGCGGGATTAAAAACCTGAGTTACCTGTGCCAGAGATCGACTAACTCGGGAAATGGTCAAAAAAAAGGCTTAAGAAACGTTTATGTAGTCGCCGACCAGAATGAAACTTAGAACGCTTCTTCTTTGGATGGCCTAGCGCTACACATGCAACTGCCACAGGATACATAGGTTTTTAGATAAAATTTAGAATAATTCTTGGACATTCCCTTTCTTCATTTATTTATCAGCTCCTTTATTCCCTTCCACGGTTTCTTAATGTCACCTTTCAATGATTGAAAATATGCTGCTGTAAGAAAAACATAGGTTCGATTTCGTCAACGAGAGGAGTTTTGAAGGCATTTCTTCAGCAGTTCCCGAGTTTGTCGATCTCTGACATGGGAAAGTAGTTTTTTTTTTAATGGGGATCTCGGTTTTTAACCCGAGTTCCTGCAGTCAGGAACTAGAATCGAATCTATGAAGGTCTTTTAATCTGAGATCTGGAACTATGGACCATGTGTAACTCCGTGTGTTACCATAGATACAAGCATTATGTGAATTATTTGAATTTTAAAATGCCATTTTGAATTTTTTTAAATTTACCCCTTAATAGCTATATAATTATACATAACTATATAGTTTAGAGTTATATGGTTTGTTGTTAAAATTTTATTATTATTATTATTAGTAGTAGTAAACACTGCATACATGGTTCAAGAACTACCTCTCAGACAGAACATAAGTAACAAAAATAGGTACATGTCACAGTCGGAGTATACAAGTAAAACACGGTGTACCTCAAGGTGCCATACTATCACCCACTCTATTCAACACATACATTAACGATGTTCATAACATATCCATAAGAAGCCAAATATTTCAATACGCAGATGACACTGCACTACTAACAATCCACGCAGACATTAACACAGCTCTCTGCAAAGCACAACAAGACCTAAAAGAAATCACAACATACTTCCACCAAAACGCAATTCTAATCAACGGCACCAAAACACAGATGTTGATAATACACAACCCAAGAATCATACGCCCTGCATCATTATCGATACATTGTCACACATACCGCTGCATTAACAACAAAAATACCTGCCAATGTTCCGAAATCAAACCTGTAACACACGCAAAATACCTCGGTCTCTATATAGATTCCCACCTTAAATGGACAAAACATATAGAATACCTACACACCACACTCCGGATCATCGCAGCAAAACTCTTCCAAGTTAAGCACATTATTCCACCCAACATAAAAAAAAAAACTCCTATATCACGGTATCTGCGAATCCCTACTCAGATACGGAATAACAGTCTATGCAAATACATCAAACAGCCACCTAACAAAATTAGAAACACTACGATCTCGACACCTTACACGCTGCATTAACAACAAAAATACCTTACAGGTATTTTTGTTGTTAATGCAGCGGTATGTGTGACAATGTATCGATAGTGATGGCGATACACAGAATTCTGAGCATTAAAAACCTGAAACACTACATGACATTAACAAGGAATTACTTCAGCATCACCTATCGAAACAACAGAGACAGATATCGTATTACACGACCTACAACAACTCTACATCCCCACACCCTTCAACAACTCATACGGTTCTTTTGTGAGATAACATCAGATACCCACGCAACTAAACAACCTACCAAGAAAGTTAAAAACACGTACAGGGTGTTCGGGATAAATTTGACATATTTATAATTAATTATATTTTTCCGTAAGTTACATGTATTAACACACACTTCTCTTCATTTAAAAGTTTGGACCCTTCTTCATTCATATACAAGATGTCAGAAAGGATGGATAGCTGGAACCCACCTGAATCATGGAAGAGAATAACTTGTATCATGATGATTCGTGCCCGCCATCAAAATAAGGATATTACGACTGCTGCCCAATGCTCCCTGAATACAGTAAAAACAATCAGGCATGAACTAGAGACTTGCAATGGTGACTACGAGGATGTAGCAAGAAGAAAGATCCCTAGCAGACGATCTGATTGCGTTCGTACAGCAGAATTCCTCGCAAATCTGCAGGAACAGGTGTTGAAGAACCCTGGCATTGGAATTCGGGCTTTGTTCGTGGAGTTGCTAACTGTAGTCAAGCCCTGGATAACAAGGGTAGCCAATGGTAGGCCGTATGTATGGCAGCAGGATTCGGCCCCTTGCCACACCTCTGGGAAAAGTCAAAAATGGTTGTCTGAAAATTTCTACGACTTCACCAGTCCAAATGTTTGGCCTCCAAACTCCCCAGACCTTAACCCCATGGATTATTTTGTATGGGGCGCAGTTGAAAAAGACACCAATCGCACTTCCAGTAATACAAAAGCCCAGTTAATGGATAAAATTAAAACAGTTTTTGTGGCCCTTCCCAGGGAGACTGTAGCATCAGCTTGTTCGAGGTTCCGAAGCAGAATTGAAGCTGTGATCGATGCTAATGGTGGTTATTTTGAGTAAATCTTGTTGATAGTATTGTAATTAACTCTGCCTGTAATGTTTTTTTGGTCAATTCATTAAATTTAATAGATACAAAAAAGATTTTCTTTTTCCTTACGAAACTGTCAAATTTATCCCGAACACCCTGTAGATAACTACAGAACATTAAAAAAACGAACTCTGGAAAATATACCAACAAAGTTAAGAAACCATTAACACTAATATACACATCACAAATCACTAGCATCCAATGCCTACATCCCATACATAAACAGTAGCAACAACACAAATAGTGAAGGCTAAATCCCACTCTCTTCATAAAAGCTAACCCAAGCTTCGAAGTAGGTGGGATTAACTTGCCTCACCCATCTACAAGTAATTCTTATAAGCAAATGCAGAAATTTGTATGTATAATCACTCTTTCTCAAACTTCAAAAAAAAAGAAATAAATAAATAAAAATGAAATAAAAAAATAAAAATAAAATAAAAAAATAAAAAATTATACAAAAAAATTCTGTATAATCTTCATCGTTAATATAGAATAACATGTATTGTAAATACATAATATAAAGGCAAAAAAGTATTACTAAAAATTTTAATTGAAATCCAATGTAGGAATTGCAGCACTTAGTGCTGGACTCTGTAAAATTATGGGGTGCAATGTCACACAAGATGTTTATTGTATGTATAAATATTTTAGCAATCAATAAAATATATATATATATATATATATATATATATATATATATATATATATATATATATATATATATATATATATTTTTTTTTTTTTTTTTTTTTAAATATTATTAAGAGAGATCTCCAGGGAGTCAGAGACTCATCGAAGGAGGCCACATACTACACACACACAAGCTGTCATACTTATTCTTGAATTCATTCACACTGCTTGCGCACACACATCATCCAATGGCAATCCATTCCAATACATCACCACCCTCTGAGAGAAAAATCTATCCCTCACACCCTTCTTGGCGGCCATCATCTCAGTTTCCAAGGATGCCCTCTCGTTCTTTCCACACCCTCCATAAATTAAAACCCTGTATGACACTTTCAGACGTTTGTAAGTGTCGTTCATATCACCCCTCTTTCTAATGTGTGCTAGTGTCTGCAGTCGACAAATTCTCAATCTGTCTTCATAATGTATTCCACAATCCTGATATCATTTTTAACACTCTCCTTTGTACTCTACCCAGCATATCATAATCACAACGGAAACCAGGAGACAAGACCTGAGCACAGTGTTCCAAGTCAGGTCTTATCAATGCCATCCAAAGAGGAAAAATAACATCCTTATCTCTACGTGTGAATCGTTTCACCATTGCAATTATCTTTGGAGTTGTATTTGCAACCTTTGCCACATGGCCCCTAAACTTCAGCTTCCTATCTATTAACACTCCAAGATCCCTAGCCTCATCAGTCTCTTCTAGCCTAATCCCACCAATATAATAACATTGGATATCTAATCATGCCGAAGTGAATGACTTTACATTTACTCCCATTAAACTGATGCCCATTTTCCCATGCCAAAAATAAATAAATAAATAAAAAAATATTATTATTATTAAGAGAGACATCCGGGGAGTCAGGGACTCATCGAGCAAGGCCACATACTACACGTACCATACTTGTCATACTTGTTCTTGATTTCATTCACACTACTTGAACACACAACATCCAATAGCAAACCTTTCCAATCATGTACCATTCTCTGAGACAAAAATCTAGATCTTACCCCTTTCTTCACGGCATTTATTATCAGCTTCCAAGGATGCTCTCTCGTCCTTTCCCCACCTTCCATAAAATGAAATATACCACCAACTGAAATCCTGTATGACCCTTCAGAATCTTGTAAGTATTCTGAAACATATCACCCTTCTTTCTCTTGATGGCTAGTGTCTATCATCTAGAAATTTTTAATCTATCTTCGTTCAGTACTCGACAATACTTGTTCTCCCTCTCTCTCTCTCTCTCTCTCTCTCTCTCTCTCTTCACTATATCACAATCACTACGGAAACCAGATCAGACCTGCACACTACTCCAAGTCCAAATGAGGTTGTATCAAGGCCTTATAAAGAGGCAAAAACGAATCCTTTTATTATTATTATAATTATTTGAGCATGGCAAACCCTGATACTGGACCATGCCTTACTTCATGTAATATACATCTGTTATATTATCTGTATACTGGTCCCTCCCCTTCTTTCTTTGCTTCTTTCTCCTCTTCTTGCTCCTTCACCCCAATGCTATTAGAGTATTTGAGGGCTAGGGGGTGAATCTTTCCTATCTTGCTAAGTCACTTCGTCTTACGCAGACACCGAAGGAAGCAAACTAGCCTCAATAGGTGCCGGTCTCAAGCCCGGATAAATGGCGAGGGTTGACGTCAGGAAGGGCATCCGGTCGTAAAACTTCACTGCCAGCTCTAGCTATGATCTAATGAGTCAAAGAGAAAGTGATACAAGGGCTAGCGCGTACCCTTTAAGCGATGCGCAGCCACAGCGCCCTACAGCTGCGAGAAGTGGACGAGGGCTACCGCATCAAGGGCGGGTGCGGTTAAAGAAGAGAGCCCAGCAGGTGGAGCGGATGTTGCGAGTGGGAACACTGAATGTTGGAAGCATGACTGGAAGGGGAAGAGAGGTGACAGACATGATGAGGAAGTTGGATATTTTATGTCTACAGGAGACGAAAGTGGAAGGTGAAAAACGCGAAGGAACTAAGAGATAGGTATAAATTGTTCTACTCTGGAGCTTATAAAGAGGAAAGAAACGGTGTCGGAATTGTGGTGTGTGGCAGAATGAAGGGCGAAGTACTGGAAGTGGGTAGAAGGAATGACAGGATCATGCGAATGAAATTGGTTCTTGGAGAAGAGCAAGTGATCGTCTTATGTGTATATAAATTGGTTGTACAGCAGAGGAGAAAGATGAGTTCTGGAACGTGTTAGATGAAGAAATGAGGGAACTGGAAGAAAACGAGATGATGATTGTCGTAGGAGACTTGAACGGGCACATAGCGAGACAGAATAGAGACTGTGAAAGGGTGCATGATGGCCATGGAGTGGGAATGATGAACCAGGAAGGAGAGGGGATTGTAGACTTTGCAGTATCGTTTGATCTGGCAATTGTGAACTCGTTTTTCTACAAGAGGGAAGAACATTTGATAACATTCAGAAGTGGTTACAACAGTTCACAAATTGACTATATTTTGACTAGAAGAAAACATCTTAAGGTTGTGACAAATGGTAAGGTAATTCCAACAGCTCAAGTGGTGCAGCAACACCGACTACTGTGCTCAGACTTTAAAATAAGATCGAAGATAAGAACCTCTGGAAGCCATGGGATGAAGACAATTGAGTGGTTTCGCTTAAAAGAAGAGAGCGTGAGGAATCGTTTTAAGGAGAGGGTGTTAGAGAGGATTTCGGATGGACCGGAAAGTGTACAAGATTGGTGGAAACATAATTCAAAAGTAATCCTGAGCTGTGCAATCGAGGTGCTTGGTGAGATATCTGGAAAGATTAAAGAGCAGAATGAGGGTTGGTGGTGGAATAATAATGTTCAAGAAGCAGTGACAGTTAAGAGGAAGGCAAAGCAGAAGTGGGATAAGTCAAGAGTGGAAGAGGACAGTGAGGTGTACAGAGAGAGAGAAAGCAAGAAGCCAAGAGAGTTGTGGCCCAGGCGAAAGCCATGGCATATCAGGATCTGAGTGATCAATTAGAAACAAAGGAAGGACACAGAAAAATTTAGCAACTAGCAAAATGTAGAAATAAAGCAGCAAAGGACATCTTACATGTGAGGCAGATCAAAGACACTGAAGGAAGAGTATTATGGAGGGATGTGGACATAAGAAACAAATGGAGAATATACTTTGAGGGACTTTTGAATGAGGAAAATGTAAGGACTCATAGAGAAGATGGGCAGCCTTCTGAGGGGATGGTGCACAACATCAGTAGAGTGGAAGTGAAGGTGGTCATGAAGAGGATGAAGAATGGAAAATCGGTGGGTCCAGACAGGATTCCAGTGTAGGCATGGAAGGCACTGGGGGAAGAGGGAATTGACCTGCCATGGGATCTGTTCATGAAAGTTTGCCAATAGGAAAATATACCAGAGGAATGGAAGGAAAGTACTCTTGTCTCCATCTACAAGGATAAAGGGGATGCACAAGACTGTAAAAATTACAGAGGAATAAAGATGGCGTCCCACACAATGAAAATTCTAGAAAGGGTTCTTGATGGAAGATTGAGGAAGGAAGTGGAGGTTGCAAAGGAACAATTTGGCTTCATGCCTGGTAGATGAACGACAGATGCTATCTTTGGGTTACGGCAGATGATAGAAAAGTTTCAATAGAAACAACGGGAGCTACATCTGTTGTTTATTGATCTGGAGAAAGCATACGAAGTGCCAAGGCAAGAAGTCTGGAGGTGTCTGAGGGAGAAGAACGTACCGGAGAAATATGTCAGGTTGGTGCAGGAGATGTACAAAAATGTGAAGACAAGAGTTCGCACTTGTCTGGGACGGACAGAAAGTTTTCAAGTATCAGTTGGCTTGCATCAAAGGTCAGCATTAAATCCGTTTCTGTTTAATATTGTGATGGAGGTGGTGACGGAGGATGTGAGAAAAGATGCGCCTTGAACAATGTTGTATGCAGGTGACATCTTGCTGTGTGCAGATTCAAGAGAAGAAATGGCAGCTAAACTGAAAAGATGGAGGAAAGTACTGGAAGAGAGGGGTATGAAACTGAGCAGAAGTAAGACAGAGTATATATATTGCAGAGTGGCCAGCGCTCAGAAGACAGATCTGGAGCTGGAAGGAAATGTCATCAGGAAGGTGAGGGACTTTAGATACTTAGGTTCAACAGTGGGAGGCAGGATACAAGCGGGTTGGAGCAACTGGAGAGAGAGAGAGAGATGGGTGGAGTGCTATGCGATAAGAGGGTGCTGATCAATCTGAAAGGCAAATTCTTTAGGACAGTAGTGAGGCCAGCTATGACGTATGCTATGGAAACTGTGGCCCTGAGGGAAAATAACATCAGCAGGATGGAGGTAGTAGAGATGAGAATGCTTAGGTGAATGTGCGGTGTGACCAGAAAGGATCGTCTGAGAAATGACTATGTGAGGGGAACAGTGAAAGTTACGAACTTAGGAGCGAAGATACAGGAGGCAAGGTTGAGATGGTTTGGTCATGTGATGAGGAGGGAGGACGAATATATGGGAAGAAATCATGTAGATGGAGGTGCAAGGAAGGAGGACGCGTCGGCAGTTAAAGAAGAGATGGAAGGAGCTGGTAGAAGGGGACTTGAGGATGAAGAACTTGGATGTGGTGACAGCCCAAGACAGGAGGATGTGGAGGAGACTCATCATTAACAGCGACCCCACTTAAGTGGGACAAGCTGCAGCAAAAGAAGAAGATTATTATTTGACATCTCCAGGGAGTCCAAAGACTCGTCGAGGGTGAGTGTGTCAACAGTATCGAATGATTGAACCTATTCCAACTACTTACCGCGCTCAAACTTGCTTAACGTTTTGCGTGAACCATTAGTCGCAGAGACTCTACCAATCGACCAACCTTTGCAGGCAATTATTATTAAGAGAGACCTCCAGGGAGTCAGTGACTAAATGTTTTGGCCCTTATCTTCACATATCGAAGTTTGTTTCAGCATTACAATTATCACATGAGTTGTACTTGCAAATCTTTGCTATATGGTTCTTGAACTTCAACTTACTAATTAATTACTAGTACTAATTTTGTATGAATTAGAACTGTCAGTTAAAACCTAGTCTATTACCTTCATATCGCTTACTTACCAATGGTATCACTGAAGATACCGATAGCAAAAATCGGTGAAACTAGTCGGATAATAAATATTACTCACTTGACTAATATTCCTAAAAAACGAGTTATAGTTTCTAATACAAGTAGTCAAGAAAAAGTCACAATATGAAAATTTGTTTCTGTACCACCAATCGAAAAATAAAATGCAAGGAAGTTTTTCACTTGTTTGTTATAAATCAAAGATGCCAAAAATTATATTTCTAGTTTAATCCTTTATCCAATTAAAAATTGTTGATTTAAATAATTTTATCTAATCCAGAATAATTTAATAATATGTTGATACACCTTTTCAGAATTTGTATGTGTGAAATATATAATTTCTGCATTAATTAAAGAATGCGAGGGGTATTAGTTCAGTGCGATAGTTTGAATGATAAATGATATATACAGAGGTAAGTGTTCTTCATTTTCTGAGGTTTTTTAAGGTGAAATATTTTCTACTGATGCTGGTAGATCGATTTGATCTACGGGATATATAATTATAGAGTAACATTTTATTGCTGGTAGACACCTAAGAGTGTCTACGGGATTTGCTAGTGGACCCTCAAAAGTCCACAGGATTGTCTTTGCCTGCTCGGGGCACCTGAGGGATCTCTACTCTTTCTTCATCTGTGTCTCAATACATTTTAAATTCCTGAAATGGAAAAACTTCTGAATGAGACCAAATTCGAAGAAGTTTACAGGGAATTCCTCAGACTGGGAAAGCTACTGAGTGATAATTGGCCGGGAAAAGTTAAAATGTATGACACGTTTCCCCCCGAATGTGTCTCAGACGCTGTCGCTGAAGATCATTTAGAGTCGATGCCTTCTACTCCTTCAGACTTTGTAGAAGTGCGTGCTCGCAAAGTTGTCGCTGAAGATCATTTAGAGTCGATGCCTTCTACTCCTTCAGACTTTGTAGAAGTGCGTGCTCGCAAAAAGCGAAGAACAACAGAAGAACCGCACAATGACAATACTATAATGGAACAGGATTCTCAGGGTTCGGACGCCGCTACTTCTCCCAAAGAAAAGGTGCCTCCGGTCATCCTTAGAGAAAAACAAAAGTGGGCAGCTTTACGATCCACAATGTCCAATCTGCATATTGGCTTCATTAAGGCCAAAAGCATGGATGAAGGCATAAAAATTCAGCCAGCAACAGTGACAGAATATAGAAGGTTAACCAAGGAACTGGACGACAGAGGCATCCAGTATCATACCTTTGCGCTCAGTTCGGAAAAAAATTTAAAAGTAGTCCTTCGTGGTGTCTGTGAAGACATTGACACAGCAGAAATCGCTGCTGACCTAAATTCTCAGGATCTGCCACCAGTCAAGGTCAGCAGAATGTACAAAACAGACAAAACTCCCATGCCATTAGTCCTTGTTGAGATTCACAAAATATATAAGGATATCTACAACTTAAAAACAGTCTGTAGTCTCATCGTCACACCGGAACCACTCCGTAAAAGATCATCTTCTGGGCAGTGCCACAGGTGCCAAAAGTTTGGCCATGCCCAGAATCTATGCAGAGCAGAATATAGATGTTTAAAATGTGGAGACAGCCACCCAACCAATACCTGCACTAAGCCTAGGACCACCTCAGCCAAATGTGCCAACTGCAGTGGCCCTCATCCGGAGAACTACAAAGGATGTACTCAACACCCAAAGAACAGTCGGATGGAGGCAATCAGTCAGCCCTCTTCCTACAGTACAAGAACACCAGCGGCCCAGACATCAAAACCGGAGACTCAGCGGCCACAGTCGGAGACCTCCAACCAAAAGCAAACAAGAAGTTATGCCGATGTGACCCGTACAATCAGGCCAATTCCAGAACAAAATCAACCAAGAGCACCTAAAAACCTAACAGCTATTATCACGGCCTCACTAGCTAATATGCTACAAAATTTCAGCCTATCAAACCCTACTGAAACCTCCACTAAAAGATTTCTTCGTGAAACACAGGTCATCCTCACAGCTCTCATAAATGAATAGAAACAAACTCATTCCAGCATCTCTTCAAATAGTTGCTTGGAACGCAAATGGCCTCAAAAACAAAATCCTGGAACTCCGTGCCTTCACATCTAGGTATCAGCCAGATGTTATTCTAATCAGCGAAACTCATCTAAGACCCTCAGACAATCCGACAATAAGGGGCTATCACCTATACAGAAATGACAGACTACTCTACAGAGGCGGTGGCACTGCCATCTTCATTAAAAACTACATTAAGCACCACTCTGTGAGCATTCCTTCAACCACTAACCTTGAGATCACAGGAGTGGAAGTAGTCACCAGCTCCACTGGCAAACTGAAAATCTACTCAGCTTACAACCCTCCCCAAAAATCTCTACTTCACTCTGATCTAAATGCCATCTTAGGCATCAGAGGGCCCACCATTATTGCCGGGGATCTGAATTCCAAGCATCCTGCGTGGAATTGTTCAACCACAAACAAGAATGGTTGCATCCTTTTCAATTACTTAGGATCAAGCAACGCTGTTGTGGCAGGCCCCACTGAACCAACTCATCTCAGTACGTTCGGCACTGCTGACATCCTGGATATAGCTATCCTGCAGGATATTAAACTTCAGTACAGTATCATATCTATGGATGAGCTATCATCCGATCACAATCCAATTCTACTACAGCTGGGAAATCAGGAATCCCTGTGTCCTCCTTCTCACTCCTACATTGTATGGGAAAGACTGTCAGCAGCACTCAAGGATTATATTGGACCTGTTCCTCACATACGCACAAAAGAAGAAGTAGAAACTGCAGTTACAAATCTCACACAACAAATTAATTCTGCTATAAAGGTAGCTTCCTCCTACAAATCTTCCCGCAAGCCAGATCGTTTGCCTGAAGACATCATGAACTTAATCAGAGATAAAAACAGAGCTCGAAAAAGATTCCGTAACACGTGTGCACCACAAGACAAAACAAATCTAAACAGACTAAATGGGGCAGTAAGAGATGCACTGAAAGCTCATAGAGACTATGTATGGGATGAAAAGTTATCTTCCATTTCACCTAGTGATCACTCCATCTGGGGACTACTGAAAAATACCAAAAACAAAGGCAGATCCCTTCCCCCAATATTAACTGATCAGGGCCTTGCTCACACAGATGTGGACAAAGCAGAGGTTATAGCGCACAGCTTGGAAGAGCAATGCAGGCCTTCGTATGGAAACCTTGACTTTGACCACATACATAAGATTCACAGCAAGGTCAGACACTCACTCAAACTTCCTATCACCAGCACTGACCATATTGCATCAACATCACCTGCTGAGATATATGACATTATTAAAAATTTAAAGAACAAAAAAGCTCCTGGACCAGACGGCATTACTAATCGTGTGATTAAACTTCTGCCCCGGAGGGCAGTAGTGTACCTGACCAGTATAATAAATGCAATTTTAAGATTTCGCTATTTTCCTTCCACCTGGAAACTGGCTGACGTAATTCCCATACATAAGCCAGGCAAAGACTCACACCTACCCCAAAATTATCGTCCAATCAGTCTCATCTCAAATCTGGGTAAGGTTGCAGAGAAGGTCATCCTTTCACGACTTCAGACATAAATAAATGACCTAAACATCCTTCCAAAAGAACAGTTTGGTTTTAGGCAACACCATAGTACTACCCAGCAAATCCACAGAATTGTTGAATACATCACAACCAGCTACAACTGGCGCCAGTGCACAGGTGCTGTTTTCCTAGACTTATCCAAAGCATTTGACAAAATCTGGCATTTTGGACTCCTGCACAAGCTTATCTCAGCCGGCATCTCACCTAAAATGGTTCATTTAATCCACTCATATCTTCAAAATAGATCAATGCAAGTAAAAATCAACGGTTCTAGATCCTCCCAGCGCCACATCTTTGCTGGAGTGCCGCAGGGATCTCTACTGGCTCCATTGCTGTTCTCTATATACATGTCAGACATCCCGCACAATCCGATGACTTCCATTTTGGCACTATATGCGGACGATACGGCAATACTAACCAGATCCCTCAGACCCCTTTTCATTACCAGAAAGCTTCAAGAAAACATTCTAAAGCTGGAGGGTTGGTTCTCTAAGTGGAGATTGGAAGTCAACCCCCAGAAAAGCTCAGCCGTTCTTTTCTCAAAAAGGCCAATGTCTCCTGCAGGAGATGTGTTACTATTCAATACTAAAATTCCCTGGCAGACAGAAACAAATTACCTGGGTGTAATTCTCGACAAAAAGCTATCTTTCAACCAACACATCAAATCTGCGTGCACAAAGGCATCTAAAGCCATAGCTCAGATCTATCCGCTAATTAATAGAAATAGCAAGCTCAGCAACAGAATCAAATTGCAACTATACCAGATGACAATTCGTCCTATAATCACCTGTGCCTCTCCGGCCTGGAGCCACACCTCTAATGCTAACATCATCAAAATACAGCGAGTGCAGAACAAGTGCCTGAGAATGATTTTGAACGCCCCGTGGTATGTTAGAAACATTCAACTCCACAGAGACACAAATATTCCCTATATTTTCTCTTTTCTACGATCCTTAGCCACCAAGTTTTTCCTAAAGACGTCCACACATCCCAACGATTTGGTTCAACAAGCTACAGCATACGATCCAACGGACATATTCAAATATAGAAGACCAAAAGCTATATTGGCCTCCTTCAGTGATGCATAATCTCCATACCCAATCAGGGCGAGCATTCTGCTCATAAATTTTACCTTCACTGTAACCACAACAGATAGCGGGGAATATGAAAAGCATCTTGCTTCACCCCTAAAGACATAAATGTCAATTGTCAATTGTCAGAATGCGAGAGAATAAATAAGTGACCTATTTTGATGCGAACTGACGTATTATTTTAGACTGAGCCTGATTCGTTTGTTTAGAAGGTTTTTCACGGAATGCGCATTGCACTGGTGCAGACACAGTTTGTTTCCTACTGTCTCCCCCTATGCATGAAACGTGCAAGAGGTCTGATGGCCGGCAGGCCACACCCGCAATGAGGACCAGTGGTGGATTTATGGTTTTATTTTGGGAGGTAGGATTTCAATCTGTGGCCAAGTGATTTCGTGACACTCCTTTTCCCTATCATAAGACAGCTAGTTGTATTTTATTGCTGGTTGACACCTAAGAGTGTCTACGGGATTTGTTAGTGGACCCTCAAAAGTCCACAGGATTATCTTTAACCTGCTCGGGACACCTGAGCAATCTCTACTCTTTCTCCATCTGTGTCTTAACACATTTCTAAATTATTGTCATGGCAAAACTTCTGAATGAGTCCAAATTCGAGGAAGTATACATGGAATTCCTCAGACTAGTAAAGCTGCTGAGTGATAATTGGCCAGGAAAAGTCAAGCTCTTTGACCCCCCCCCCACACACACAGCAGTCACAGAGGACAATATGGATGACATAAGTGAAGAGCGCATAACTCTGACGCAATCAGATTTTGCACGCTCCCCAAGTCTGTAAGATGCTACATCCCAAGACAGCAGTTATCATATCTTGGAAACAGATACAGAGTTCTAAATGGTCAAAAAGAAGAGGAAAATCTCCACCAATGTGGAAGAACACAAAACAACAGGGATAGAAGCACTCAATAGTCCTAAAGAAAAGATACCACCAGTCATATTAAGGGATAAGGAAAAATGGATCCCTGTCTCGTCAGCCCTCAGAGAACAAAACATTTCATTCTCATGGGTCAAAAACTAAGATGATGGAGTTAAAATACAAGCCGCTACTGTCATGGATTACAGACAGATGACCAGATTTATGGACAATGCTAACGTCCCATATCACACCTTCACTTTACCCAGCGAAAAGAACCTGAAGGTGGGATAGCTGAAGGTATCACTCCTGAAGATGTGAGCACTGATCTCTCCTGACAGGGCCTGTCCCCAGTAAGTGAGCAGGATACTCAGATCTGATAAAAGACCAATGCCTTTGGTGCTGGTGGAAATAAGCAACACACAAAAGCAGATCTATGAACTGACAGTACTATGCGGACTCAAGAACTTCAACTGAGCCTCTTAGGAAAAGAGCATCTGCAGGTCAGTGTCATAGATGCCAAAGGTTTGGACATGCCCAAAAATTATGTAAGGCAGCCTTCAGGTGCTTGAAGTGTGACGAGAGACACCAGGCCATCACATGCACCAAGCCACGCACAACTCCAGCACGCTGTGCAAACCGCTGAGGACCTCACCCCGCCAACTAGAAGGGATGCCTTTCCAATCCAAAAAAATCGAGGATCAACACAAGTCAATTTTGCTCCTCCATGTAACAACGTTGTAAGCAACCAAACAGATCGTCCTCCAGTCCAAACCACCTCACCTTCAACCTCACAGGAAGGAACAACCATGACCAAAATATATGCTGAAGCTGCAAAAACTAAGCCTCCTACATCTCTCGAGCTAGAAAGCTCCAACATAACATCCGTTTTAACATCCTCACTTGCCACCTTGCTGCAGGAAATCAGCAAGAGATGCCCCTCACCATCTTCCAGAAAGAGATTCCTGCAAGGCACTCAAAACATTACAACAGACATCTGTCATGAGTAATAAATTCAAACCAAAAGCTCTTAAGATAATCGCATGGAATGCAAATGGATTGATGAACAAGGTTTTGGAACTTCAAGAATTTGCAACTCGTCTCAGTGCTGATATCATCTTGATTGAAACAAACCTAAGACCAGCTAATAACCCCAAAATCCGTGGATACACTATGTACAGAAACGACAGAATTGGCACAAGAGGTGGAGGCACAGCCATATATATTAAGAGTTATTTGAATCATAATACAATAGACAAGCCCCAAACAGTAAACCTGGAAGTGACCAGTGTGGAGGTACATACCTTCAATGCTGGGAGTCTCAAGATCTATGCTGCTCATAACCCTCCGAGCATTTCTCTGCTGACAACAGATCTGGACTCCATACTAGGTGCCAATGACTCCATAATAATAGCAGGAGATCTCAACTCAAAACACACAGCTTGGTACAGCTCATCGATTAACACCCAAGGCCACACACTTTTCAACTTTGCAATGCTCAACTCTGTTGTTGTGGCCGGCCCTACCGAGCTCACCCACTTCAGTCCTTCAGGTAGCTCGGATGTACTAGACATTGTCATCTTTAAAAATTTAAGATACCAATTCAAATTGGAATCAGTCAACGAATTATTTTCTGACCACAGTCCTATAGTGCTTAATCTAGGTTCATCAGATCAATTCTCTCCTCTGCACACATTCATACCATGGGACAAGTTAGCCAAGGTTCTTCCCGATCATATTGGTCCAGTGCCCAATATCAGTAAAAATGAAGCGATTGACACAGCAGTAAATAACCTAACCATACAAATTCAGAAAGCAATAGAATCAGTCAGACAATCCATTGTCTTCCACCCAACCAACCGTATCCCTGAAGAAATCATGGAGCTAATCAGAGCAAAAAATAGAGCCAGAAAGAGATACCACAATACCAGAGCCCAACAAGATAAAACAGTATTGAACAATCTAAACAGGCAGGTCCGGGAAGCTCTTCAAAAACACAGAAACCATCAATGGGAAACCAAATTGGCTAACATCAATACTGAAGATCATTCTGTATGGAAATTCTTAAGAGCAATCTGCACCAAAAAGGAACTCATATCCCCTATACAAACCAAGAAAGGGACAGTTCACAAAGATGAAGAGAAAGCCGAGGCACTAGTAGATAACCTAGAATCTCAGTGCAATCCATGTTATACAAATCTAAATATCAACCTTATGTACAAGTTTCATCGTCATGTTAGGAAAACCTTAAGACAGAACACTGTCAACTCTGAACATATCACTCCTACAAATCCAGCAGAAATGATAAATACCATCTCCCATCTAAACAGTAAAAAAGCTCCAGGACTGGATGGCATAACTAACAGAATAGTAAAACTACTTCCAATAAAGGCCATAGTCCATCTCGTTAACATTACAAATGCAATCTTTAGATTCCAACATTTCCCTACTACATGGAAAACAGCCACCATCATGCCACTGAAGAAGCCAGGAAAAAATCCTCACCTTCCCGAAAGCTACAGACCCATAAACCTATTTTCCAGCCTCGGAAAGGTGACAGAAAAAGTGATCCTCTCAAGATTCCAAGCAGAAACAGATAAGTTAGGAATTTTGCTTAATGAACAGTTCGGCTTGCATAAGGCCCATAGTACAGCTCAACAAGTGCACTGGCTGGTAGAAATCATTACTAAAGGTTTTAACAGGAAACTCAATACAGCTGCCATCTTCATCGACACGGAGAATGCGTTTGACAAAGTATGGCATCAAGGCCTTCTCTACAAACTGATAAAATTTAACTTGCCAGTCAAGTTAATAAAAATAATACATTCTTACCTGAAAGACAGATATATGCAGGTCAGGGACGGCAAAACGGTTTCGACCAGACGCAGGATCTTGGCAGACGTACCTCAGGGATCTCTTTTGGCACCTCTCCTGTTCTCAATCTATGTAGCGGACATCCCTATGAACCCAAGAACAACATTCGCTGCATTATATGCAGATGATACTGCACTGATCGCAAGATCACTGAGCCCAAAACTGGCAACTAAAAGACTCCGAACCAGCATACACATTTTAGAAAAATGGATGGCAGACTGGAGGATCCAAGTTATCCCCCAGAAAAGCTCAGCTATATTGTTTTTACTAGAAAGAAGTTTACTAGAAAGTTTACTAGAAAGAAGTTTACTAGAAAGAAAATCCATACCATGGAGGATATTTATTTATTTGGGAGTAAAGATTCCATGGCAGACTTAAGTTAAATATCTTGGAGTGATTCTTGATAGTAAACTCCTATTCAGCAAACATATTAGTTAGATTACCTCAAAGACATCCAAAGTCTTAGCACAGCTCTACCCTATGATCAACAGACAAAGTAAACTGGACACACAAACAAAATCAACAATTTACAAGATGGTAATTCGACCGGTCATCGCTTGCACATCCCCTGCGTGGAGCCACACCGCGAATTCAAACATTCTAAAACTTCAGAGATTATAGAATAAGTGCCTGAGGATGATTCTGGATGCTCCTTGGTTTATAAGAAACACCCAGATCCATAGATAAGTTAATATCCCTTATATCTCTTCCCTTCTCCTAAATCTAGCTGAGAAGTTCTTTACCAAGACAAGTAACCATCCAAACCCGTTAATCAAGGAAGCCTCGGAATATAATGTAGCAGAAAGTTTCAAATATAAAAGACCAAAGTCTATCTTAAGTTCAGCTGAACACAGCTAACTTCACTGCCCTCAATGGGCGAGCATATAGCTCACAAACACTCCATTCTAAGTTCTTGCATTACAAGACAAAGGGGAATATGAAAAGCAATTTTGCTTCACCCATCTATCCAGAAATGTTAATTTGAATCTAAGAATTGTATCCTTTTAAATTTATATACAATGTTTGGTTCGAAGTATTGGATTTTACTGAAAAATTCCAGATGCTCCTTAACCCCTTAACATACAAAGACGTCTGTGACACGTCTTTTGTTTATTGCACCAAAATTGGTTTTGAATTTTGGTTTCACATATAATATAGACGCTAGACAATCTTGTGCCTATTTCCTTTCAGCCGAGAAAAGTTGCCAACGGCGTGTATCGGCTATTTCGTTTGCACAAATTCATTGTTATTTTTCAAATAATGATGAATTTGATCCAGCAAGTCACCCTCGCCCAAAACTCATCCAAAAAATTGGCAGAAAAACGACCGCTTTCTGATTTTTAATTGGTATGTTAAGGGGTTAAGATACTTGCATGCGAAGACTATTTTTTCCGAAGAGAGATATATTATATATTATACTATTATAATGTATATTATACTATTATACTATATATTATACTAATATACTATATACGTGGATTATACGAGGATTACCTGTATTTTATAAAGCAATGCGCAAAATGAAAAAAAAAATTGATCTCATTACGAGGCCTGGAAGCACAATCGTAAAGAGACAGAACGGATTACAGAAAGAAATAATTTTTTGTGAATTCTTGCAAATTCACAAAAAATACTGATTATGCTATTAACAATATGTTTTATTTATTTATTTATTTATTTTTATTTTGAGATTATTTCTTCGAACACAATATATTATACACATTGCGATAAATACTGTTTACAAATCCGGTTCCCATGCTGCTCATAGATAGTGGCGCTGTGCGCGGCCAACATTCGCGTGCTTATCAGTTGACAGAGAGAGAGAGAGATATCCAGCTGTACAGGTTAATATGCAGTGGGGAAATTATGAGAACCATGTAGCTGTAATAGCACTTCACAAGGTTGGAATGCAGCCACCTGTTATTTTCAACACGCTAAAAACACTCGGGATCAGTACGGTGTTTGTGTATCGGACTGTTAACTGTTATAATGATACAGAAGATGTATCTGACTACCAGAGAACACGTCGACGACGCTTCGTTAGGACGCAAAAGCTTGTGAGGGCCGTGAAGGCGCGCCTACGCCGTAATCCTGTGAGATGCAGAAAGTGATGTAGCGAGAGACGAACGTTCGCAGAGAACAATGTTACGTACATTAACCAATGACGTGGAGGTGACAGCTTATCGTCTTTCTGACGAACACTTCTTAACACCACAACTTATGCGGTATAGGGTGATAAAATCAAAAGGCACTTCTCTGGTGGTTTGCGAATAACAGACACAAAGATATCCTCTTCACATATGAGAGGATTTTCACCACTGAAGAGTCGTTTAGCCAGGTCGCATGGCACGTGACATAGCACCCAGGATTCAGAGGGGTCATCTGATGGTTTGGTTGGGGTGACGTATTAGGGGTATCCAAGTTGTATTTCTGCTAGAAAGTGGTCAAACCTTCTCCCGAACTGTAAGACACCATGCTGAAAACTGTGATATGGTCCCTCAACAACAACAACACTTTGTTTTACAATAGGCAGTGGGCCTTCCAACAGGACTCAGCCGCTGCACACAAGGCGAGGACCACTCAACAGAGGTTGCAGACTTCAAATTATAGTCGGAGCTTGACAGAGTAGCCTGAAAGAAACAAAACCTCAGCATTGCCAGCCTGAAGGTGGGTTTAAAGCGAGCAGTGGTAACGTTTCCGTTGATGTTGTGCATGCAGCCATCAATATGTGGACTCACAGCCTTTGGACATGCAAGAAGGCCAAAGGGTACATTTCGAAAATTGAATGCTGTATTACAGTTCAGAACTATTCAGGTTATACACGTGGTTTGAGATGAAAGCTGTAAATGAGTTACTGATAGATTAAAGATTTAGCGCTGTTTAAGTTGTAACAGTATTTATGGCTAGGCTATTGATATTTGCTACTGATATTTGCTAATGTTCCATAAATACTAACAGTATTTATGGCACATTAGCAAATATCAGTACTTAACATTAAAACAACAACAACAACAAAAGGACCTGCTTAATCCAGTGATAACTATTTAGGAAACCTCTAGGTCAGTTAATCATTAGGAGACATTGAGCTCTCCCAGTGCAACTAACCAGTCTGTCTGAACTTTTTGATTTCCTTTCTTTTAATACTGATTTTCTGCTGTCCAACTTTCCTAATAGTAAGGGCATATCCGTTGGAGATTTTAATATCCACAAGTCCAACTGGATTTCCTTCCTTATCTGCACTGATACAGCACGTAGAGATGCAAACGCATTTGCTCTTATCAGTTATCTCACAAAAATTGTTAGTATATCTATCTGAATAGCAGATAATATGAAGCACTTTTCAAACCATTGATTTCTTCAGAATTAGTCAGTTTTCGAAGTTATATTATGGTTGCTGTTTGTCCACCAGGCAAATGAGATCACATTTAGTGTCTTCTCCCACTCACCCACTCTTATCCTCGTGTTTATTATTGCAAATGTCAACACCGCCATATTCCCTTGGTTGAAGAACTGTTTTTTCAGTCTTCTGATGAACATTTGCACCGAACACATCAGCGAAACATTTATGATTGGTATCGAAATGCATCGTTAGCAATTCTTCTTTAGAAGGCTATTGGCCTTAGCATCTATCCAACTCTACTTCCATATTTTTTGTGCTATGATGGTTTTACGAAATAGTTCCCATGGAGGAAAAACGCATCTTCCGAATTTGCCAAATATGCCATTTCAAAATGATAACTTTCAGTGTTGTTTGGTTTTTCACCAGAATGGAATATTGTTGAAACTGGATATCAATAAGTCTCTCAGTCCTTATGGTATTTATCTCATTGATCTGAAAATATGTGTTTCAGAGTCGCTTCCTGCTGTGTGTTTGTTGTTTAGTCTCTCCTGTTCCTCTGGTATCTTTCATGTGCTGCCGGATAATAAGCCAATATTCAATTCATTTCCAAGAAGGCAACAAACCTTTATCATCTCATTACCGTCTAATTTTTCTCACTTCAGTTTTTTTTAAAAGTAATGGAGAAAACCATCAACGTTTAGGCTAGCTTGAGACCTCTTAACTAATAAGGGAACATCAGTGTGAATTCCACAATAAAGATAAACAGGGATCTTCTTGGTTATGTCAACCATATTTGGACGAATGCTATGGAAAAGTGTGAGGAATCTCAACTTGATGTTAGTGTTCTAGTGAATTTGAGTAAGTGTAACACAGAAATGCCTATTAAATGATTCCATCATATGTTTATCTTTAGACTTCTGCAAATGGACTGTCTGGTATTCAATTACGTGTGATGGTGAATGGATTTATTCCTGAGCTTTGAAGTTACGGCTGCCAGTTCGAATTGAGATCTTTCATAGCTCAGTCGCTAACGATGATGCATTCTACTGTAGTTGGAAAGATCTGGTTCGAATCCAGTTTATTAGGATGCGTTGTTTATAATTACAGTTAAAGTTGCTAAAGCTATGATGCTAGTCTATTATATCTATAAACTGTATATGTTGTTCTGGCTGGTTTGCCTATTTTTCTGGATGAAAACCTAAAGTTTCCAGGAGGAAACGATTGCCACTCGGAGATAGCTGGTCCATGACTGTCACTAATCTTAAGCGGCATCCAGTGAAGAAACTGGCAAACAGGTGCTACCATATCGTGGTCTCTAAGCGATATGCTATTGTCTGAAATAGTGTGGGTTCTATAGTCGGTTTTCTTGAGTTTAAAAGAGTCGCCGGCACCTGAGTTAGTCTATTGCTCGCCGTGCAATAGACTGACTCGGGAATGGGTCAAAGAAAAGACTTAGAAAAAGTTCCTGTAATCGGTGACTAGAATTGGGTGACCTAGCACTGAAGAAGCAAACGCCACTTTCACTAAGCTACATAAGCCTTGAATGTAATATAATAAAGTGCTTTAATTTAAACTTTTTAATTTAAACTTTTTAATTTAAAATTAAGATACTTTCGTAACTCATTTGGAAGGACAATTTGCTCTTAGATTGAAAAAGAGACCTCAATCGATTGTCGTCATAACGAGAGGAACCTATATGGACTTTTCAATTGAGGGTGAGTTAATTGATCTCATATGGTTGTGACAATGTTTATTCTCTGTAAACTCGTTTTATTTTCCCATCCCATACATAGGCTGACCATATTTCCTTGAGCCAAAAACGGTACATTGGGATGGCAAAAACAGGATGGGGTTATGTAAAGTAAGACGATAAGAAAAGTTTTATTACATAAACACATTATTTTTGCAAAGTCTTTTGCAACCACCAAAATTGGTGTTCTTGTTATATGCACACAAAACAACAATTTTGTTTTGTAAGGCAAATTTGTCACTTACTTCCTTTAATAGCACACTGTAGGTCGGATGTTTCACCAGATAAGGAAATAAAGTGAGTAATTTTGTCTTGAACACCACAATTTAGCAAAACGTTCCGCACAACGATTGGTAAAAAGTTTGATGTCTTTCTTGTTTGATGCATCTAAACTGACTGTAATGCTTTTTGTTTTATTCAAATCCTGTATTACTTTGCCCAATATGAATGGTGATAAAACGTTAGTAATTCTTGCTTTTGATTTGGTACGTACTGAAGAAAATTTTAGTTCATAAATTTTGTTTATCAATCTCGACAAGCAATGAGCCTGTGTAGCTCAGTAGAAGTGGCGTGTGCATTCTATGACGCTTGACCGCACAAAGAAAGACTTATAATTTCGAGTCTAGTCGCTGACTGGAGGAACATTTTCTAAGCTTTTTTTACCGGTTCCCGAGTTAGTCGATCTCTGGCACTGGCAAGGGATTTTATTCTCCCGGAAACTGAGGTTTTTCGTACAATAAACTCAAGAAAATCGGCCGTCGAACCCACACTATTTTCAGACATTACAAATATTGTATTAGGATTAGAGACCACGAGATGGCGGCACTTATTAGCCGTCTTCTTTACTGCGTGCCGATTAATTAGTGATAGCCTTGGGCCAGCTATCTCTGATTGGCTACCAGTGTAGATTGAACTGCTACTCAGTCTCCAAAAGTTAGATAGGGCTTAAATGGCCTCGTCTACTCCCTATATGGGAACAAAAAAGGTATTAGCTGATTTAAAATTTTTTTTTTATGTCGACAAGCAGTCATTTGAGCGAAAACTTTGGCCGTGGCAGACAGTATGATAAGTAACAAGAGCTTCACTTGCTGCAGTTTTATTGTTTTCACTATCACCATCACATCTCACCATAAACGAGCTGATGTTTTTAACTGAAGCCAGAGTCTTTTCAGCAACCTTATGTTTCTGGCTATGTAGAAGTTGGTTAATGTCGCTTCTGCCTGCATTAGCAACGGAAAAATGGACATTACAATGTTGGCATACCACTTCTGTTCCATCATTACGCAGCCTGTCCATTTTAATAAATTTGAATTCTTTCTGGAGATCGTCATTAAAACTGCAGTTTCGCCTTTTTGACATTGCAAGGATAGACTTAAAGCTTTAAAAAATATGCAATTGAAAGCACAGCATTGAATAACAAATCCCCCGGTTAACATACACGCGAAACAAAAACTAACGCTACACTAGAACATACGCCACGTCTGACAAGTGCAAGAGTTGCCAACATGCATTTTTTTTATTTTCTCTGAATAAATCACTGCAGAGATCGATATTTATTATCGAAAAATGCGACTCCATGTTAATACAAATCAGTGGTATGCATGATATTGATATACGATTACAGGTTGTGAAAAATAATTTATGATTGACTAGTATTAAATTATATTTAATAGTTTTTTTTTTATTAAAAACGGGACAAAAGTGACATTTTTATTTAAACGACGGGACGGCCGGGAAATATGAAAAAAAAAAAATGATACTATTCCGTTCAAAACGGTATGTATGGTCAGCCAACGCATGCAGGAAAATCGACCAGAGAACATTCATAAATAATAGACAAATATTTTGGGCGGTAGATGGCATAGTAGTGCAATGCACGCTAGCAACGAGCCCTTGAAATTCATGGGGGGTGTCAAGTAATAATTATTATAATTTAATATAATTGTTTTAAATTATTTTTAAACTAAAGCATCGATATTCGTAGTGTGCGCTGAAATATAATTTGTTTCCTAACACCATTGTTTATTGACTTTATACGTAATATTGCCTTGCTGTTGTTGCCATGAGGACATGAAAATATCATATTCTTCTTTAACAATAGATTTTATTGTATATATATCAGAGGTCGCCAAACTTCTTTGACCGTCGACCCCTTCAAGAGTTTCTTGACTTTTTATCGATCCCCTCTATTTTACTAATACGTAATTATGACAGGACAAGAACAAAAAAAGACGCTTATGTGAGTTTTTAGATTGTTTATTTTATAGTTACAGTATTTCTTGCATGTATAATATAGTATATATTATTATATTGCTGTTTTAATATAATAATTGTATATTATATTATACAATATAATATACCATTAAGCCAATATAATATTATCATATTGGCTTAACGTCAAAGGGATACGTTTTTGACGTCCTTATTAACATTATATATTTGATAGGAGGGATAAATAATATATAAAATATGAAATTTAATTTAGATAACAAAATAATAATAATAATGCAATCTTCCTATAGGTATATATAGGATGTACCACGGACATCCGTTTATTGGTAAATACGTCATTTTGGTCTACATGATTGGCCTCCGTAACTATTTTCATGACCTTGCTCCATCTTACGGGTCCTATTCATGTCACTGTTCCCACGATTCACTCTTAATTGCGTTGTCATTCAGGATGGAGGTAATCCAAGTTAACGGAATTAAATATTACCCGTACAACGATGTCTTATATTTTTCTATCGATCCCCAATCAACCCCAGAGCCAGAATCGACCCTAACAATGTTATATCGACCGCTGGGGGTCGATATCGACCACTTTGGCGACCACTGGTATATATAGAAATATAACGTCAATACAATAAATAATATTTCTAAATGTCGTATAATTTTTGCATTTATAAATGAGAAAACGGACGCAACAAGAAATAATGTTTATGATCACTTGAAAACAAATTCGTACTTGTCAACAGCGTTGCAGGGTTTCTGTTGTTCGTTATTTTTCTAAAGAAGCAGCAACTAATCAGGTACTCGCTGCGCAGTTCAAGTTCACATAAATTGGATTTCTCTTCTCTTCACCTTTAGACTTTCATTCTTTAGAACAAACTTTCTTTTTACGTGCATATCGTAAAGTTACAAATTACAGTTAGCCTTCGTTCTTCCTGACATTTAACGCATCTATTTTATTATCAATTCTACAAATTTTCCGGTTCATGATTGTCATTAAAAAAAAATAAAATAAAATAAAATCCATGCATGTAATTATTCTTTCAAATTTAACAGGTTCAGTCTTTTATATATTTGGGACAAATGTTTACAGACAGACAAAATTCTCTTAAAGAAATAAAAAGAAAAACAGAGATAGCAAGAAAAGCCTTTACTGATATGACACCTGTTCTAAGATCCAGAGACATTAATATAGACACAAGAAAAAGATTAATAAAATGCTATATCTGGTGAAGCCTTCTCTACAACAGTGAAATTTGGACTCTAAATAAAGGAGCAGAGAAAAAATTAGAAGCTTTCGAAATGTGGACCATCAGAAGAAGGTCGAAAATACCATGGCTAGAGAAAATGAAAAACGAAGATGTTTTAAAGAAAGCAAAAATGAAAAGAACATAATTAATGAAAATAATTAAAGAGCGAAAACTTAAATATTTTGGACATCTAACTAGACAAGAAGGCATTCAGAAATTAATATTAGAAGGAAATTTGGATGGAAAAAGAGGGAGAGATAGACCCAGGAGAACGTGGTTTGAAGACATTAAGGACTGAACTGGCTTGAATTAGCATAAATGTTCCAGAACAGCAAAAGAAAGAAAAAGGTTCCGTGACATGGTTGCCAACCTCCTTCTATGGAATGACACTTGATGAAGAAAAATAATTATTCTTTCATTCAATACATAATATTTGTTCTCTCTTTTTTTTTTTTTAATATATAATAATTGTTTTCAAGAAAGTAATCATTTATTGCTTTTGTTTTCAGAGCTGGCACTAAGTGGCGCTAATATTTTGAGGGATTTGTAACAAAAAAATAACTCAGTGCTTTTTTTAATTAAATTTTTTGAACGAAAGATTTTTTTTAATTGGCGCTACAGCGAATGCCCACCTTTAGCGCAAGACCAGATTGCAATTCCGTGCTGCTATATGCAATTTTATAAACTGCGCTAGTGTTTGAATACACTTCGGATTCAATTTACTTCGGATATTGTATTTACCCAAAATATCAAAATTTTAAAAATGGAAGCGTTTTGGGCACGAAATTAATTATTTTATTGATTAAATAACATAACTTTTAACAATGAAAACAGCTAAATTTTCTAGAAGGTAATTTCGATCCTTAGGTTCACTTTTAATGCTCATTCTTTGTGTGTGTGTGTGTGTGTGTGTGTGTGTGTGTGTGTGTGTGTGGAATAGATTATTCGTTACTATGGAAAGTTGGTGATTTCTAGTAATCCATAATTAAAAAATAATTTCATTGATATTCTTTTTATTTTCTCATTAATATATTTGATAAGTTTAATTCCAATAAAAGTGATTCTGAGCGTATCGTAATATATAAGATGCATGTGCTGTATTTTTTTTTTTTTTTTTCTTTTTTTCTTATGAAAGAATTCCTTTCTCCGAAACAACATAATCTGAAGTGCTATCTTTATTTTCATGTGTACCGATTTCTGAATGGGCAGTTAAGTGAATTTCTTACATTTTGGAAAAATGTAAAAAACTAATAACGTAAATAATGTAAAATGTAAAATGCAAAAGACATAGACTGCGCTTTTAAAAGTATTTTACTAATGAATGAATTACCAGAAAAAAAAAATCAAGCCATAAAACGCATATTTGACAGATAACTAACACGAAAAGTTCCCTGCGGTTCTACCGCTGTGCATATATTTGCAACTATGAAAATTTCTTTCGACAAGTGAAGATTTGCCTGTGACTTGTAGGCAATCTTTACTTGTCGAAGATGATTTTTGTATGACTTCGCTTCAGTCTGTGTTGTCATCCCTCATTTCATGTCGCACGGTTTGTTCGCATGAAAAAAATAAAATATAAAATGTGTCACCTGAACAGTTTCCTAAAACAGAAAACTTCAAAACTATTTTCACGAACGGGGAGTGTGTGGGGGAGGGGACAGCAATACATCAATGGAAAAGTAATATTAGCGCAATTGGGTAGTAGGAAGCTCCTTCTTCCCAATAAAATTCCTCGTGAATTTTATGCTATAATAATAATGCAAAAAATAACATCAACGACATTTATGGGTTATGCAAAGAACCATCATATATTTCCTTATTTAGTGTGTGTGTGTGTGTGTGTGTGTGTGTGTGTGTGTGTGTGTGTGTGTGTGTGTGTGTGTGTGTGTGTGTGTGTGTGTGTGTGTGTGTGTGTGGCCAATTACTAGTAGTTAGCAAGCAGGGTGAATACTTCCTTTCTGCTTGTGCAAAGCAATCAGCATGGCCCCACAAGGTGGGGGGGGAATGACCGGACTCTAGCCTGGGGCCCGGAATTATGGGGCCCCGTCTTGTCGGGTCGGCCAGTTAAGTGAGACTAACAAAAGACAAAAAGAAACTTTAAAATATGAATGAATATGTGCCGAGAGAGAGAGACTACTAGCTTTTGCAGTCGTTTCCAACCCATTATCCATCTTTTCAGACTTTTGGTTACTCTTCTGAACTTCCAATTCGAAAGGATTTACTTTAGTTTTCGGTTTTCGTTCTCACGTCTCGCTTTCTACGCACGCCGTCGTTTCAATACTGACGCCGCGCCGACGTTACCAGCACACTACCCTACCGGGCCTACGATGCGTATGCTACGGATGCTGAGAGAATTTTATTTTATTCGTAAAAGAGAAAGCTTTATTTGATAGTTTTAGTTGGTTAAGTTGATCTCAAGAAACTGAAAATTTTCTACAAAATTCTTTATTTGAGAAGGATTTATCTTATTTGAATTAAAATTTTGCTAGTTAGTAAGTAAAAGAAAATATAAAGCTTTTTTAGTTATGATTTTTTTTTTTTGTATGAAACAAACTTAATTATTTAAATTCTACATGTTTTTGGTCGTAAAATGTTACAAAATATAAGACATTGTTAAACTGACCATAGATTTTTAATTCGTGCAAATTACCTACCGGTTTCGCTAGTAACTGACTAGCTTTCTCAAGGCTTGCTCAGTACAAAAAAATGGTAAATGCAAAAAAGGTTTAAGAATACAAAAAAAAAAAAAAACGTTAGTATCTGTTAGTTAGCTAAGGTAACACGTTGGCGTGACATTTCTACTCAGAATTAATTAGAAAAATCTAATTAATTCCCTCAGTTCAACAGAACTACAGTACGCGAATAATCATATTATGCGTTTGCATGTAACGCGTGTTTATGATACTGAGTAGAAATGTCACGCGTACGTGTTACCTTAGCTACCTAGCAGGTACTAACGTTTTTTTTTTTTTTTTTTGTATTCTTAAAGCTTTTTTGCATTTACCATTTTTTTGTACTGTGCAAGCCTTGAGAAAGCTAGTCAGTTACTAGCGAAACCGTAGGCAATTTGTGCGAACATACGTACGAATTAAAAATCTATGGTCAGTTTAACAATAAGTCTTATATTTTGAAACTTAATTATTATTTTTTTTTTCAGATAATACAAATTTGAGATATTAAAAATATTTAAATTAATTGCTCTCAAGCAAGCAAAGAAGTTCTAGTTAAAATAAATAAAATCCCAATGTCTGATTCAAAGTACAAACATTCCTTAGCACCTGTGCAAAGTACAGGTGCTAAGGGATGTCCGTTATATCGAAAGTCCGTTAAATCGAGAATTTTTTAAAATAAAAATATCTGTAACATTATACTGCAATTTTATCAATATTAGCACTGTAATAACAAAAAAAAAATTGTTTTACACGCACTTTTAGATAACTTAATGTGAAGTTAATGTTCGATGTTGAGGCGCTTGGTTTAGGTAATCCTGCTCTGAAAAAACTATTAATTTTTTTTTGAACTTCCGAATTATGCTGTTTTCTTATAATTAACTCCCTAAAATTACAAAAATGTGTGTAATAAAACTGCCGCAGAAATTCACGCCACGCGACAAAAGAACCAATTACAGTGCGATTGGTGCGATCACGTCCTAATCATTCGCCGAACATGTTTTATGAGCGGTGACTCATTTAAGCGGCTAAATTACTACAGTGTTTTTCCAACATATGATGGCCTATTCGCCAAAATTTGTTTAAAATAACAGGAAATTAATGACAAAAAATAACCTGTTAATTTAATTATAAGCAAATCTTGGTTTAAAGCATTTTTAAATTTACAGGGTATTAATTTTTCACATGTGACATGCGAACCGGAAATTTTGTCCGTTAAATCCGAAGTCTGTTAAATCGAGAGTTTACTGTATGTATGAAAATGATCTGCAGAAGAGTTACTGAATGAAATTCTTCACCTTAAAAGTATTCATAAGATACTTAAATTAAGGGGATATTAAATCCAGCATAGTTTCATTGCCGAAATGAAGCTTATTAGCTCTTTATACTTAAGTAACTTAATGGTTGCACCTGTTTGGAAAACTCGTTCGCAGAGTACATAAGTTCTTTTCGCTATACACTTTGGTATTAGGTCTAGCTACTCACTGATGAAGCCTCAAAAAAGGCTGAAACCGGTCTGGGTAGTGACCTCCCTCCATAATGTAATAACAGCATACATTTCCTAGGAAATGTGTTTTTACATTATGGAAAATACCTAAGAATAGCGATCTGAACTTCCGCCACCTTTGCAACGAGTTGCCCGGTATTGTACTACGTACTAGGATCACTTGCATTAGCTAACGCTAGTGTCGCCGATACTTTATAGTTTACTATATTCGGCAAGAAACTCTCTGATTCCGATCTTTGAGTTTGTTATTCGGTTTTAAAACTATGTGGGATTTAATATCCCCTTAATTTAAGTAATGTTTTCATTGCCGAAATGAAGCTTATTAGCTCTTTATACTTAAGTATTCATAAGATAGTTTTTGACATAGAAATAAGTTCGGTGAGACTTCTGAAGCAATTTATATCAAAAACCTGCGAGGTATATTTGCCAATATCTGCCTCGCCATTAAACTATTTTGCACAATACCGGTTACTGTTTCTTCAGCTGAGAGATCATTCAGCAGACTGGCCAATTCATTGAAAAGATGGCAAACAAGCACAAGTAGCCAAGAACAACTTAATCATCTAACAATTTTGTGCATCGAAAATGATTTGGTTTGATTTTACTGACATTATTGATAAATTTGCGTCGACAAAAGCTAGAAAATATACTTTGAAGTCTTCTTCTTCTTCTACGCGTTATTCCCGCTTCCTATGCAGGGTCCGCGTGTTACTTAGCGACTTCTTGTTAGTACTACTCCCAACCGACCCGTCGCCTGGTCTGCCGCTGGGGGGGGGATATATTTTTGACTGTAGAGGCGTATGTTCACGGGGCCGGTTTGCCTGTTTGCGGGATGAAAAACGCCAGATAAACTGGCGGAAAAAACCCTACTGACGCGCCCAAGACCGGCTAACTTGGCTATGCCTGAGGAAGATCCTCAAATTCCTCACGTCTACAACGGGAATCGAACCTGGGACACTCCTTCCCCAGGCATATGGTTGCGAAGCGCAAAGCCACTAGGCTAACCGCGCGGTCTAGAAAATATACTTTGAAGTAATTTTGAATATTATTATTAGTTTGTATTATGTAGATGTTGGTAGTTATTTAAATAAATATTACTTTTGTGTTCTCATTTAAACTAATTGATCCTAAACCCTGTAGACTGTATAGCAATGTGTTATCCTTAACCTGAGCGACAGGTAAGGGGCCCGCCAAAAATCTTGGCCTGGGAGCCCACTTCAGGATGTGGGGGCCATGGCAATCAGTACATGTTTTTGATGTCGAAGGATATCAAAACATGCACTGAATGCCATCAATGTTAATATTATTTCGTTAATTTTGTTACTTAATGCTTGAAGTTTAGTAATCGCAAATAAATTAAACAACAGTTTATGCTGCTGGAGTAATATGATCAGCTAATGTCAGAATATTAAGCTGAATTCATTGTGAGGATCGCTTGTCGCATTTTAGCCTAGCTCTTGTCTGGAAATAGGTTAATATGTTGTAGCTACATTGTTAATCATAAAATTGCTGGTATCATAGACAGTGCTTTACTAGATATCGGACAAACGGCATTCAATAATAATAACAATAATTTATGTTTAAGGGAGATAGTAAATCCCGTATTATTCTATTTTATTCTACAGCCGGGTACGAAACTCGGATCGAAATCCAAGAGTTTCATGCCGAAGAACTATCGGCGACTCCAAGCGTAAGTAATCACTTGGGGTAGTACAACACTAGGGCAACTCGGAGCAAAGGTGGAGCAAGCTCCGTCAATATCCTTAATATTTTCTCATAATGTAAAACACAGCTCCTAGGAGATGTATTACTATTTTACATGATGAGGAGAGGTCACTACCGGTTTCGACCGTTTTCGAGGTCTCATCAGTGAGTAGGTAGACCTGTAATATCAAGGTTTAAGTGAACCGAACTTACATATACCCCTACTAACGAATTGCCAAACTGGTGTACTCATGTATTATTATTACTACGATAACAAGCCAAGAGGCTATTTTCCGGCGGCATAAGTTAAGTTTAAGGGAGATAGTAAATCCCGTATTATTCTACAGCCCGGTACGAGCTGTAGAATAATACGGGATGTGGGGGTAGAATGACGTAGAATTCTGTAGAAAGACGGAGCTTGCTCCACCTTTGCTCCGAGTTTCTCTCGTGTTGTACTACTTAAGTGATTACTTACGCTTGGAGTCGCCGATAGTTCTTCGGCATGAAACCCTTGGATTTCGATGGATTTCGATCCTAGTTTCCTACCCAGCTGTAGAATAATACGGTATTTACTATCTCCCTTAAACTTAACTTATGTCGCCGGAAAAATAGCCTCTTGGCACGTTATCGTAACAATAATTTATGTTATATTTGATTATAATTTACCCAACATGCTTTCCGTTGTGTTTGCTGCATGGGAAAAAAAATCTGCTTTGTTAGAAATTAGAGCAAGATTTACGATTTCATGCAATAATTACAGGAATTTACTTTCGTAAATTATATAAAAAATAAAAAATTAAAAAAAAATATGCCTCTATCATCTTGCATTATTTAACAAAAATAACCTAACTAAATAGGATGAAATATTGGTTTAAAGCAAGCATAAAATATTTATTAACTAATTATATTAATCACATTCCTTTATAGTCATTACTGAAACAAACAACAAATGGAGAGCGAGAGATAAATTATATTTCGTATAACCTACCTGCCTTCACCGATGTCAGGTTTATTTGACTTCAAATAATACTGTTTTATTATTCCGATGAAAATTTATTCTCAGGTTACCTGAAAATAGTTTTATTTTCCAAAAGAAGTAAATCGGTGTGTTTTATTGCTAAACGTTACATTACGCTGATTGGTTGAGATTGTCAGCGCTACCTATCATGAAAATTGCACTAGTTATTTCCTCGGAGATGCATTTATTAGCGTAAACTCATAAAAAGAAGACCGCTTTTGGTACCTGATTGCCTGCACTCTCCACGTTATTCGATTTTTCTTAACTTATGTCCCTACAGACAACGTTACTTCAAATTTACTATGCAGTAGCACATGCGTTCGTCATGTTTTCATAAAACTTTCTACCTGTAAAGAATATTAAAAAAAAAAAAAACATAAATCTAGTGAAGCGTGTTACTCTTAGTGCTATATGAATCCGTGAGCGAGAAAGCAATTTTGAATGCGCAAGAAGATTTTGGACACAAAGTAAAGATGAGAACTTTAAAAAAAAAAAAAAAATCGGAAAATTTTAAATAAAAACGATCAAGTTGTAACATTGTACAAAATATAATGTCGATAACTTTTAAAAAATATCGGATTTTGCTTTCTAAAATAATTAACGAATCTAATTATGTAACAATAAAATGGCAAGGGTTAGTTACGCCACCTTTATTTTTGGTTATATACATTAAACTAACTGGTCATGTTTAATTATTATTAAACGTGATCAGGTAGTCTAAAATGTAAAAATATTTTCAGTCTAAAATATAAAAATATGTTAGTAACTGCCTTATAGCGCCAGAATTTTAGCATGCACTAATCTTGCAAACAAATACCGCCAAACGTATCAAATGTTTTTACCCGTCTGTTTATATGCCAAACCAGGGGTCGGCAACCTGCGGCTCCGAAGCCGCATGCGGCTGTTGGCTGAACAAAGTGCAGCTCTTTTATATTGAATTAAAAGATACATAATTAATACAAACAACTAAATATTGGTTTTTGATACGTCCTGTTCGTGGCGCTAGATACTACTACTATGCATGTGACGTGTGTTACGCATGCAATTTTATGACGAACAACTGACAACTACGTTACATTTCAATTGCAGAACTACAAATGGAAATTTCTGGAAACACAGGATAAAAGCGTCTGGGTACAAAAACTTCAGGAAATGGTAGCACAAATTGAAGAAAATGAGGAAACTATGGAAGAAACACCACAGGAAATTATATTTAATTGTTGGAATTCTTTCCCAACTAATTATTCAAATGCCAGGCGAGTTGGTTTTGACTCTTTTCGGTTCAACGTACAATTGGGAACAATTCTTCTCTTCAATGAATTACATTAAAAATAAGTATAGGAACAAATTGACTGATGAAAGTTTGAAAGCCGAATTACTATTAAAGTGCACGACATACAATCCAGATTTAAGTAAATTGGCTAAGAAGATGCAAAATCAAAAGTCTCATTAGTGAATTTTAAATTAAAACAATCAAATATCTATTAAAATAATATTGCATTATTTTTGTTCGGACTAATTCTTTTTGCAATACAAATTCTGACTTTTTTTGCAATATTATACTTATTTAAACATGTTTTGTGATTAAAAACTTAATCAAACGTAATGTTGTTTTATTTATTGAATATATAAAAAATTTATATGCAAACATAAAAATGGTATTTGATATCTGGAAGTACTGAATTAAAAACAAATTTATCTAAATTTGAACTAACTGCAACTTTGAGTCACCAGAAAAAATCGAATCGAAGTAGCGGCTCCCAAAATTTTGTTTTAATTAATTTTTTTGGTGGAATAGCGCTTTGGTTCAAAAAGGTTCCCGACCCCTGTGCCAAACGATTAAACGCTAACTTAATTGTAGGAACAACGGCATATATATATTTCTTAAATTAATGAATATTTTCTGTGACAAAATAATGTTTTGAGTTACATAAATGAACCTTGCATTGCATGTATTTCTGCAAAAATTTCATCTCATTCTTTTTCGAAACAACAAAAACAACAACAACAAAAAAAAAAAGTCATTATAAAGTAATTTATACATTGCTATATATTAAAAAATTGTCTCCATTTTTTTTTCAATATTCCTGCAAATAACACTTTTTGTGCTATATACACACACTTCTTGTACTATGTGTATTGCTATAGAAGTTCTGAACTTTTATTATTCCGAAATCCGATGTTGCCATGAAGAAA
This sequence comes from Typopeltis vanoorti, assembly GCF_054136105.1. Taxonomy (NCBI): domain Eukaryota; kingdom Metazoa; phylum Arthropoda; class Arachnida; order Uropygi; family Thelyphonidae; genus Typopeltis; species Typopeltis vanoorti. The sequence continues at coordinate 61,562,021 of NC_143551.1, forward strand.
TGCCATCGATATGTTGGCGCTTTATGGAGAACGCATTTGCAACTAGAGATGGAATGCTGCCGATCTAGTTGCATCTGTAGTATATCACGTTTCCTGCGGCAATTTACATTTGATGTATATCCACATATGCCGTTGTACGAAATAATGGTGTTTTGGTTCTATGCGAAAGCTTTAGATTTACAGAATACGTTTCTGCAATTCTTCCATCGAAACAAAAAGAAATATTCAATTTCTTTGTTTTTGTCGATGGTCAGCACGTTTCTGGATTTCCTTTTCCTCTACATTTAGCCCCATTTTTTTTTTTTTTTTCGATTTTTCTCTTTAGCTATTCTGCGAAAGAGAAAAGGAAATGGTCTGACTTACTTTGCGAAAATTATAGTGTGCGTTTTCATAGCTTTTGAAAAAGAAAGGCAACCCCAGCATCGTGATTGTCACTAGTCCATTATAATATTTGTGTTTTAAGGTTTTGTGATCATTTAAAATGCAATATTAGCAGTTCCAAGTGTGCAATATGAATAATGAATATAAGCCGGAAATAGTCAAATCAATTATACACATAATTCGACTCTTACTTATATAAATGAAGAAATATTGTTATCCAAAAGTGAAAAAAATATAATTAAATAAAAATTGCAAATATTGATGTAGACATTATTGTTCAATAAGGCTTCTTATGCTGAATTTTGCAATATAAGTTACGTACATTAGATTCTTAATATTGGACTTAAAAAAAAAATTGACGTGTAACAAATTAACATTCTCGATAATCTTGAATCGTGATCATTAAGATTATGATTTCGAGACGAAATATTGGACTATAGAGTGGGAAATAGGGAAAAAGGAGGACATACGATAGAGAAGTATATTTATTATTATTATTTTTTAAAAATTTTATTGATCGTCGGAGGGCTAAGAGGTGAAGGAATTTTCCACCAGATGGCAGAAGAGAAGACGAGGAGGTGATGAAGGATCATCCATGGAAGTTGAGTTATAATTCAGTAATAGAGTGAGGAGGAAAAAATGTCCTCGTGGTGATTACGTTGCCAAAAGAAAAGGTGCACTGAACGAATACATTTCAGCATGATTGGGGAGTGGGGAGGTTGTGAATGAGATCAATGTTACATCCTAACTTAATCCGAAGTTATTCCGAAAGCTTTTGTTTGTGTTTTCTCTTTGGATAATAATATAAAATTGAAATTCGATTTTTACTTTCAATTTTATTTTATTTTGTTTATTTTTTATCTTCATTTTTAATTTTCTTTATTATTATTATTATTATATTATTATATTATATAGTCTGTGTAGCTCAGCGGAAGTGGGCGCGTTTAAAGCTGTAGAAAACGATGAAGGCAAAACATTCACTGGCTGGCTGTTCGAAAGAGACAGCGACGAAAGAAGAAGGATAAAGGCTCTGCATTATGAAGGGGAAACATTGCAAGAAGATTCGAACTTACTGAAGGTGTCTCACAAACAAACACTTTACAGCTTCGTTCACTGAAAATGAGAGTGATACCAGTGAACAAAATAATTCGTGTCGTTTTTACCCAAGATAACTCGAATAGAGGCTGAAGATATTGATGTCCCCATTAAAATATCGGAATACAATAATACAATAAAGCATCTCCCAAAAGGAAAATCTTCGGGAGCTTCTCCCGAAGATTTTCCTTTTGTTTCCAAATGTTGGAAACATAGGGAAAACCAGATTTTCAACACTGGATACATCATCTTAATACCGAAAGTTTCCAATCCAGAAAAACTGAAGGATATAAAAAAATGAAGAGGTATAACATTGTTAAATACAAATTATAAAATAAATTCAAAAATTCTCACAAACAGAAAACAGAAATCTCTACAGAAACTTGTATCGCCTAATCAAGCATGCACAGTAAAAGAAAGAAATATAACAGATACCATAACAAATCTTGGATGTATATACGAATACTATCAATTGACCAGCAGACCATGTACTTTACTAAGTTTAGACATAGAAAGAGCTTTTGACACAGTTGTTAAAAATATTTTACGAAAATGCAGAAAGCCGTATAATCATAAATAAAAAAAAACTCTCCGCACTTATCCAAATCTGTTCCGTACCATAAGGTGACCTTCTCTCTCTATGGCCCTCCTTGTATTAACACTTGCAGTACAGTAACAAGTGTATGAAATGCCTGTGGCAAGTGTCTAACTTGCGCCCCCCAACCCAAAAATGAAAAAAAAAAAATTTGAAAAATTTAAATGTAACAAGTTACATTTTACTAAATGCAATATGTTAAACACCTTAAAACTAGGTTTTGGGCCCCAAACCTAGTTGCGGGCGGCTCCTCTTTCACCGCGCCCTCGTTACGCACTGAGCACTTGAACCACTAATTAGAGTAATAAACACAAATAAACAAATCCAAACAACAAATATTCATGGAGAAAGCGAAGAAAAATTGTTAGCTTATGCCAAATGATAATAACACTCACTCTAGAATATGAAAAAGCCGTGGAAGAAACAATGAGAATATTGGTCTCCTTCGCAAAGGCCTCAGCTCTTAGGGTGAACGTGGCGAGGTCTTGCTGTTTGGTAGTCGGCGACTGGAAAAAAGGAACCTAAAGTAGTACCGGAGGAAATGTTGAGAAAAAAACTACTTGCCAGTATTAAGAATAAAAATTGGAGGCCCAGACACATATGTAAATCAATGGAAAGGGTTCTATGAAGCCATATTAAAAAAAAATTTAGTAATATGCGAAATAGACACCTTTCTGTGAGAGGCAAAGCTAGGTTCTGCAATATGTACTTCGCCTCTCGATTGTAGTACAAAATACATAACATTCCATACCACGGACAGTGAGCGGATAAAATGCACAGGCTCTTTGCAACATACATATGGGGTTCACAATATGAACCAATGCTCTTTCACGAAATGGAAACTGGAGGTCTCGGTCTAGTTAATATACACCTTAAAACATTGATACGATCAAAAAAAGACCATCAAGAATGTTCACTGAAATGGCCGAAGGTTTATAGAAGAAAGTTACAGCATTGAGAAGCTACGACATACCAAATCAAGAGAACCATTTTCCCAATACCTCAGCATCAGGAACAACAAAGAGGAGAGATCAAACTAAGCTCCGTTATAAACAATGTATTTTGTCTTCCACTAAGTCTGTTCTACAAAACCTTTTTCTTTAAAGTTCATCATGCATGTTTGCCAACCAAAATGCGGGTTATGGCAAAAGGAATACCGTTGGATGGTCTTGCAATCTGTCAATTCTGTAAACAGCCAGAAACACTTTATCACATGATGATTTATTGTAAAAAAGCAGAAGAAATCTGAAGTCTTTGGAAACAGCGGCTGCCACAGAATCAAATAAGAAATGAAAATCTAATATCTTCGTTAAACGAGAAAAAGTTAAGCAGAGTACAAACAGTCATAATTATTATAACGATGTATACTGTTTGGACATATAGGTGTGACCATATGTATGACACAACAGGCGGTGAAAATATCCAAACAAAGTTCCATAGATACCTCCAAGATGTCATGAGGAACTCTATCCTTTTGAAAGAGATGAACGTAGAAGAATGGGAGTTCTTAGGAATTCACTTCGCATCAAATTAATCAAGGCTACCTTTCAGCTATCTTTATTTATTTTTTTTTTGGCTAGATGGGTGAAGCAAGAATGCTTTTCATATTCCCCGTTATCTGTAGAAGAAAATGTATGGACAGGGTGTTATTGAGCTATAAGCTCTGGTCATGGAGGGGTAACGGCAATAGCCGAGCCTCAGTTAAAACTTCATTGGCTACAGCATTGTCATCTGTTATCCTCTGGAATCTACCTTTGATTAGTATCATCTTCAGCTATTATATATATATATATATATTAAGGATACCAAGTAATTTTATAAACTTGTTTTTTTATTTTTTTTTTATTCCTTCTCCCAAGTAAACAAAACAGTTAAGTTTGCGACTGAACGTAGTTCAAGTCTAAAGGTAGTGCAACTCGTTGTAAAGGTGGGTAAAGCTCTGATCACTATTCTTAGTATTTCCCATAATGTAAAACACATCTCACTAAGAGACGTATATACTGTTATACATTATGAGTGTGGAGGGGGTTACTACCCAGACCGGTTTCAACCTTATTTGAGGTCTCCTCTGTGAGTAGCTAAACCCTTAAATACCAAGGGTTTTAGTAATACAGACCTTATCAACTTTACCTATACAAGTTCCTACAAGGTGCTTTTACTTTGAATATATGAAACTCTGGATGAGATAAAGATGTGAAAAGTTTTTTACCTTGGGGACAATATATATTAAGGATACCGAGTAATTTTATAAACTTGTTTTTTATTTTTTTAAATTTTTTTTTACACCTTCTCCCAACTAAGCAAAACAGTTAAGTTTGCGCCTGAATCTAGTTCAAATCTAAAGGTAGTGCAACACCAGGGCAACTCGTTGTAAAGGTGGGTAAAGCTCTGATCACTATTCTTAGCATTTTCCATAATATAAAGCACATCTCACTAAGAGATGTATACTTGGGGACAATATATATTGTCCCCAAGGTAAAAAACTTTTCACATCTTGATCTCATCCAGAGTCTCATATATTCAAAGTAAAAGCACCTTGTAGCAACTTGTATAGGTAAAGTTGATAAGACTCTGTATTACTAAAAACCTTGGTATTTCAGGGTCTAGCTACTCACTGAGGAGACCTCAAAAAAGGTTGAAACCGGTCTGTGTAGTGACCCCCCCCCACACACACACCCATAATGTATAACTTAGTGAGATGTGTTTTACATTATGGAAAATACTAAGAATAGTGATCAGAGCTTTATCCACCTTTACAATGAGTTGCCCTGGTGTTGCACTACCTTTAGACTTGAACTACGTTCAGGCGCAAACTTAGCTGTTTTGCTTATTTGGGAGAAGGATTTAAAAAAAAAAAAAAAAAGTTTATAAAATTACTTGGTATCCTTAATATATATTGTCCCCAAGGTAAAAAACTTTTCACACACACACACACACACACACACACACATATATATATATATATATATATATATATATATAGAGAGAGAGAGAGAGAGAGAGAGAGAGAGAGAGAGAGAGAGAGCATCAGTTAGCAAGACAATTTCTGGAATGGTAAGTGAAGTTTAAGAAATCAAAATGTGTAATCAAATAACAGCGTGCTAAAATAGTTAACAATTAAATAATTAATAACAGTAAAGGAAAGGTATTAAGAGTTAAACCTGAATGTAACTAATAATGTAATTAATGTCATGTAACTAATCACTGTTAATGATTATGAGAAGTAAATTCGCAATATGAATTACTTGTAACAAATAGTAATATCCTTAAGGCGTATCCTTAATAGATACCTTAAGGTATCTCTTCATGATGTATCTATTTTTACTAGTATGTATTAATTTGTTATTGGTTTAATAAAATATATTCAGTGGAAGTGGTGTTTGCACTCAACGTCCCGCTTGCCCGTACGGATGATTTGGATTCAAATCTAGTCGCCGACCTGAGGAACTTTCACTGAGCCTTCTTTTTCTACCGGTTCCAGTGTTAGTCGATCTCTGGCATAATCAACCGGGTTTTTTCTCCAGGAAAAAAGTCGTGTTTTTCGTCCCGTGAACTCAAGAAAATCGACCGTTGAACCTACACGATTTTCAGACATTAAAAATGTTGTGTTAGAGTTAGGCGCCACGAGATGGCGGCACTCGTTAGCCGTCTTCTTCACTGCGTACCGATTAATTAGTGATAGCCTTGAGCCAGTTATCTCTGATTGGCTACCAGTGGAGATTGAACTGGCTACTCAGTTTCAAAAAATTAGATAGGGATGAAAAACGGCATCGCCTACTCCCTACGGGAATAAAAGACATTAATATAAACATTAGGAACATAACAACACAGAACAATACCTAGACCTATTATCGGCATATAACATAACCCCATCCATACAGTCGTATACACGAGAAGAGATAGTCGGAAACACAACAACCTCATCCTGCATTGATCATATAAATATAAGGGCCCCTCCAAACAGCTACACAGCAGCCGTCATAGCATGCAAACTGGCAGACCATTATTTCACAGCATTACAGTTACACACTGAACCAGAACCCATAAAAATCACTGAGACTACAAAACAGTATTATAGCATTCTAAACGAAACAATAGTAAACGATGAAATCAGAAAAACAGACTGGATGCAGATAGCATCTTTAGACCCTGCTGAAGCTGTATATAATAATCTTAAACTTGCATTTAACAAAATATATAACAAAGCATTAACAAAAATAAAAATACGCCCCCAAACGGAACAAAATCCATGGATAACAGACAACATACTAACAGACATACAAAGAAAAGATGCCATATGGAAACAACTTAAGAAATCGCCGAACAATATCGCTTTAAAAGCTGAATACAAAAGAAAACGGAATCTCCTAACAACACAGATTAGAATGGCAAAAAGAAACTATTACAGCAACAAATTAACAACAGCTCAGAATGACATAAAGGAAACCTGGCACCTGATTAATGAAATGCTGGACAATATACACAGAACCACTGCCTCAGAAACAATAAAACACAGCTTTGCCTGCGACCCCAAATCCCTCAAACAGTTGGCAAACAACTTTAATCAGCATTTCGTAAACTCTGTCCAAAAGCTACAAGAAACAACCTTTCCTCACACAAACGAACATTCTCCACTAGGTCCACGAGCAACCCAGTCGATGTGGTTTCCCACAGTAACAAAAGAATAACAAAGGACCGGGGATAGACGGAATCAGACCAAAAGACATCAAGAAACACTCAACCAACCTACTTCCAGTTATACAAAAACTGTTAAATGAAATCTTCGAAACGGGACACATACCTGAAACACTGAAGACTGCATTAATTACACCCATACACAAACAGGAAAAAAGAAACATTACAAGTAATTACAGACCCATCGCCACGCTGTCTGTAATCAACCAAATCATGGAGCGCATCGTGCAGCAGAAACTCTCCACATACGTTGAAAAATTTCAAATCATACCCAAAACACAGTATGGCTTTCAAAAAAATAAAGGAATAGCAACACTCTTGGAAAATTTCACAGATCTAATAAATGCTGCATTGGATAAAAACAGAATAACATTAGTGGTATTCATTGACTTAACAAAAGCATTTGACACACTAACACACAAAACCTTGTTAACGAAATTAACCCATATCGGAATTGGAGGTCGTCTACTCCAGTGGTTTAAAGCATACACAAAAAACAGAAAGCACATCACACGTATAGGATCAGCATACAGCAAAGAGGTACATGTAACCTGTGGAGTACCACAAGGAGCTGTCCTATCTCCCATTCTATTTAACATATACACACACAACATAAACCAACTCCCCCTAAAAAGTAAAATCTTCCAGTATGCAGACGACACGGCCATAGTATCCATTCACAACAATGCAAATATCGCTTACACAAATATGCAACACGATATCAATCAAATCACTAACTGGTTAACCGAAAACGGCATATATATATATAAACCCTGGAAAAACAAAGTTAATGGTATTCAAAAACCCCCAAACCCTGTCCATAAAAACTAAATATCTCGCTATCTGACATTCATCCTCCTATACACAAAGCGCAGAACCTAAAATCACAACCATCACACAGGTGAAAACAACACGTTATCTCGGACTTCACTTCGATGCTGATCAAAGTTGGAATAGCCATACAAATTACCTACATACCAACTTAGGATAATAGCAAGCAAACTATACAGATTAAGAGACATTGCCCCAACCCACATAAAAATGCTAATCTATAAAGCATTATCTGAAAACATTTTAAGATATGCAATCACATCATACGCATTCTGCGCAGACTACAGACTTAACCGGCTACAATGGTTGCAAGATAAAATAGTAAAACTGATATTCTGGGAACAACCCACTCTTATGCAGGAAGCATGTACAAAACACAAAATATTTAAGGTGAAACACTTATGCCACTACACACTCATGTTAAAACATTACTACAGCCCAACATATAGAGTAACCAGAACAACATATCAAATAACAAGACCACAGTCAATAAACTACATAACATATAAGTACAACAATCATTACAGCAAGGCACCCGAAACTTCTATGTACCTGACATGATAAACAAACTGCCGTTCGCCAACAGAAACCTAGGAACATACAGAGAGCTGAAACAGGCCCTATATAAATATTATAGCGAGAATGAAAATTAGAGCAATTCCTGTTTCTCTCTCCCCACACACACACACACACACACACACAAACCTAAGACAAAGCCCCTCTCAAAAAACCATCACTACAAGAACACAAGGAAACAAACATGCGATGTCTAAATCCAACCCTATCTGCACAAAAAAAAAAAAAAGTTCAACTGTAATAGCAGTTGAAGTCTTCCAAGCACGTACCAACAAACAGTAAAATCAACACTTGGCTTGTGACCAGTATAGGAACATAACCAAGAAACCACCACCACCATCCATCATCTATTATCTTCCTCAGATAAGCTCTGCTAAGCTTCGAGAAAGAAAATTATTAACTTGCAATAACTAGTAATAATTATTACAGCATCTATGTATGCAATTTATCTGACACATAAAAAAAAAATAAATAAATAAAATAAATAAATAAATTATTATTATTATTATTATTATTATTATTATTATTGTTATTATTATTATTATTATTATTATGTATATTCTATATTAAAAAATTCTGTATAATCTTTATTGTAAATATTAGAACATGTGTTGTAAATACATAATACAGAGGCAAAAAGTATTTATAAAAATTTTAATTGAAATCCAATGTAGAAAATGTAGCACTTTGTGCTGAATTCTGTAAAACTATAAGTTGCAATGTCACTCAAGATGTTTATTGTACGTGTATATATTTTAACAGATCAATAAAAAAAAAAAAAATTATTAATCCCACTCTCTTCATAAAAGTTAACCCTAGTTAACCCTAAAAAAGTTAATCAACTAATCCTCATAATTACCATTGTGTCATAGTTGTTATTAATATTGCTATTATTTCACTTAACACTGAACTCCTCAAAAGACTGGAATATGTTAACCCTATAGCTGTAAATAACCTGAATGATAATAACAATCTCTCTCTCTGTAAACATACCTATTTATTATTTTTTTTAAATGAATATGTTCAGAATTGTAAACTTTATCCCTGTAGTGATGACGAAAGAATGCAACAACTATATCTTAATGGTATAAATTAAGATATATTTAAAAGCCATCATCTTGATATGCAAGATGATGGCTTTTAAATAGGAATGTGAATATAACAGATATTTGTTTGCCCATATGTGCAACGTATAAATTGTAATAAAAAGTATGAATTACGAAGATTGAATAAACATTAAAAACTGTTATTAATACTATAAATAATAATTTCATGTATCAATTTTACTAACTGTAAGTAAGTAAAAGTTTTAAAACTTGTAGCACTGAAATGATTCGAGCCCCAAGATCTGCCACAGCCAATATCTCTTCACCATTCTCAAAAATCTAGTAAATTTAAATGCTATAAAAACACTTCCTGTTTTAGAAACAAACAGCAAGAAATATCCTACATCACTTCCTCTTACGTTTAATAATGCTTTAATCAAGATCAATTTTCTCTTTTTGATTTGACTTTTCCCACCTGGCTTATCCTTTTATAAACATATCACCCCCATAATCTCCTCAGCTTCCAAAAATCTTCAAATTATTGTTGACCAAAACATTACTTGCCTTCTTCTCAACTCAGAAGACTTCGTTAGGGTATTGCTCTACTTTACCGCTAATACAGTTCCTCCACTTTCCTCTAATCATGTAAGAATACGAGCAGTTAGACCAACATCTGTATACACAATCAACATCCATATGCAGTTCATACTTATTGAATCAAGTTTTCATCTACTTCACCTGTTTTCTTTAGAAACAGCCTTCCCGTCGGGAAACTGTACTCATTGGGAAACTGTTTTTCCCCAAATGAGTACAAACCCCCAGATTTTCAAGAAACTTGTTAGCAGATTCATTCTTTCTAGTTAACCATTTTCCCATATATTACATTGTTGTGTTAGAGGTTTCGTGACCTTTCGTGTTTATGGCGTTAAACACAAACAACAACTATTAAAAATCGTTGTTAGAATCATTTAAATTAATTTTGGTTACAAAAAAGAAAAAGTCTCTATAATACTGCGGAAATGGCGATTGCGACCACAGTGCTAGGCTGCCTGAAGAAAAATCGTTCCAAGTTCGATTCTAGTCGTTCAACTGAAGGATTTTTTCTAAGTCTTTCTTCGCCAGGTTTCCAATAGAGTCAATCTTTGGTATTGGAAAGTAAAAATTTTTTCTGCAGGAAAACTCGGGTTTTTAACCCTACACACCATTACAATGAACTTACATAAGATTACAGAATTCACGCTATTGCAGACAACAACACGACTGTTAGGAACACGATTGTCACGCCATCTTTGCTTCGTTGAAAGCCTTGATTTATTGAAGCGTCTGTTTGCTATTGAAGGTTTGTGTGGTGTACATAAATTTTATTTCATTAAATCGATAAATTTCAATTATAAAATAAATTTTACAGAGGATGACGCATGTCTAGATGTTTAATTATTGCTATTCTGCAAATACGCGTTCTCCTTCCATTTCTTTCTCTCATTCTTGGCTTATTAGCACAATTTTAAGATCTCTTCAAACCTTTCCGCTCGCAAGGCATAAATGTTTTTTCGGTTCTTTTCAGTGTGAGACTTCAGTAATGCGTGGTTATTTATTAAACCCGTGATACAAATGGAATTCTAACACTCTGTTATCTCACTACTGTCTACTGGTTGCTAAAAACAGCAAATGATGAATGACACCGAATAGTCAAGCCACCTTAAACTTAGTAATGAACTTGCAATTTATCCGTAACATTTAATTAGCAAGAAAACCATCAATATTCGTTAATCCTACAGAGGTAATTGATAATACTCCATAAAAATTGTTAAGATGAAGAAGAAGTAAAAAAAAGAAACTAACATAAAAACAAGCATTAAATAGATCGGGTTTCTTGAGTTAATGAAAATTGCTTAGAAAAGCGTTTTGTGGTTTTGTAGGCAATAGGGTGAGAAGTCGAAATTAATGAAATCCTCAACCATTTGCGTCGTTTACTATACAAAAGAATTAGCATGCATACGTCAAAGTCAAATGTAGTTGGAAAAGATTTTTGCCATAATTTAGTAAGTTTTTCGTAAGTTACACAACTAAAGAAGTCTTTTTTTTTAGTAATTTTTTAGGATCAAAATAACCACATATTGCTTATGCATACTAACTAATTCAAGATTCGAAGACCCATTTTTTCACAATAGTTGCAGTCAAGTTTTATATATATCTGTTGCTATTATTGTTGGCTTTACATCACATTTATGTCTGTTTAGGATTGAATGGCATGGATTAGAGCACGTGTATATTTAATACCAATCAGAAACAGCTCAAAAGAACGAAACCAAATAACAATCCAACTGTTCACGATCTTTCTCTCCCTTAACACAGATGCTAATGAAGTACAACACAAAGCTACATGTATATGCAGGCAACCCAAAGCAAGTGAAAATCGCCAGATCTCAAAGTTCCAGGATGGCTTTCTAACAACAACAGGAGCAAGTCGGCATCCCCGGATAATGGGAGGGAAGTCTCCAGAAAGACAGCCACGAACATTAAACATTAATTTATTTTATAAATCGAATTATTATTGAATAAATTTATTCAGTATTATTTACTAAATAAATAAATACGAAATAAATGTATTATTCATTTTTTATATATCTCATCTTAAAGCAAGTTTTTTCCCCCTGGGAAGAAACTAAATTATATTTAACAATAAATTGTGTTCTTGTATTCAATTCATATTTAAACCAAGTGTGAACAAACAAATGTCGGTTGCTCACAGTTCGAGATGTGAACTATTTCCACGAGATAGTTTACGAGAACTTGGACGTATATAAGGCCATGCATTATGGGGATGTCATTACGCAGGCCAGTTTCCACTTTTATCGAGGTGGAAAATTTGTTTTAAACATTCTACCTGCGGGTATAAAAGTGTTAGACTTCAATAGAAATCTATTTTTATGAACTTCACGCGATGAGAGATCCAGTGGAATACTCCAGAACACTTTGTTTCTGTTGTTTTACCGTTCAGATAGATAGTACTGCAATCAGTCTTAGTTCTCCACAGTGGTAGTCAGCAGCCTTCTTCCTTAATGTTAAGTCCCATCAGATGACTTTAATCTAGGATGACTTAAATCGCCTAAATTTAAGCGATTAAAGCATCTATTATTATGGGAACAACTTTCGTTTTCTTTTGCCATATATATATATATATATATATATATATATATATATATATATATATATATATATATATATATATATATATATATATATATATATATATATATATATAAAATTTATTACATATATATATATATATATATGTGTGTAATAAATTTTTTAACTTGGGGATATTGTATATTAGGATAACCAAGTAATTTTATAAACTTGGTTATTTTAAGTCCTAATCCCAAGTATGCAAACAATTAAGTTTGCGCCTGAAACAAAGTTCAAGTCTAAAGATGGTACAACACCAGGGCAACTCATTGTAAAGGTGGTTAAAGCTCTGATCACTATTCTTAGTATTTTCCCATAATGTAAAGCACATCTCACTAGAAGATGTATACTGCAATGCATTATGGGTGGGGTCACTACCCAGACTGGTTTCAACCTTTTTTGATATACATCTTCTAGTGAGATGTGCTTTACATTATGGGAAAATACTAAGAATAGTGATCAGAGCTTTAACCACCTTTACAATGAGTTGCCCTGGTGTTGTACCATCTTTAGACTTGAACTTTGTTTCAGGCGTAAACTTAATTGTTTGCATACTTGGGATTAGGAGTTAAAATAACCAAGTTTATAAAATTACTTGGTTATCCTAATATATACATATATATTTTTTTTATTATCATTATTAGTAGTAGTTATTATTATGTTTATTATTTTATTTTTCGAGAGTAAATTAGTCCTCTACATCAGTGCTTCCCAAACTTCTGGATGTCAGTGCCCCCTTTGGAAAAATTAAAATATTTCACGGCCTCCCTCGAAAAAAAATCGGAATATAGACTACTAATTATATGAAGAGCCAAAGTAATATAGACATATATTATTATAATATGTATGGGTTTATATTCAATACAAAACATACACAGCGATTATTGCAAAAATCAAATGCAAATATTACATTTTTTGCATCGTACATACGTATTTGACATGGCACATAATCTCATATTTTTATATAGATAGATATATTGTTATTGTACATTTGCAGTACAAGCACATGAAACGTTAAACGATTAGTAATAAAGAAAGAATTAAAAACGTAAAAGAAGTTTAATAACAATTTAATGTGATGGATGTGTTTTAATACTGCTACACCAATATCAGGTGAAATATTTGAAACTGCAATTTTTAGTTTTCTGCTTTGAAATGAAACTTATATGAATAAGCACATATTTACTAATATCCATTAAGCGCCGAAGTACGCAGGAAGCACAATTTTGTGAACCCACGCCAATGTGTGATTTTTTTTCTATTAAAATATAAAAATAACAAAAAATAAATAATAAATAATAAAAATTAAATACGTTTCTTTTAAGATAAAAAAAATCTACTTAGTCTTAAAACATTTTCAATTTGTTTTCATTATTTCACGGCCCCCAAGGGGGCCGCGGTCCACAGTTTGGGAGGCGCTGCTCTACATGATCTCTTAAATAAAGCTGGATCGCATTGACTAATTATCAAAAATTACCGAAAAAAATATTAGTGTAACGCGGATTGTAAAAAAGAAATTGTATTATTAGTTTTGAACTATGCATTTCCTGATAATTTTTTTATGGAAACTAAAAATACTCTTCCGTTAAAGACATTGAATTTGCAATTCGTTTTTAAACTTGGTAATATTATATCACCTTTAGTCTACATACATCCATCACAAAGTTAGTAGATAAGAAATTTCTTCATTTCGAATTGACAATTGACATTTGTGTCTTTAGGGGTGAAGCAAGATGCTTTCCATAATCTCCGCTATCTGTTGCGGTTAGAGTGTGGGTGAAATTTATGAGCAGTTTACTCGCCCTGAATGGGCATGGAAATTATGCATCGCTATAGGAGGCTAATATAGCTTTTGGTCTTCTATGTTTGAATATGTCCGTTGCCTCGTATGCTGCAGCTTGCTGAACCAAATCGTTGGGGTGTGTGGACGTCTTTAGTAAAAACTTGGATGCTAAGGATTGTAGAAAAGAGAAAATATAGGGAATATTTGTATCTCTATCACGATGATTGTTTCTAACATACCATGAGCATTCAGAATCATTCTCAAGCACTTGTTCTGCACTCGGTTGTATCTTGATAATGTTAGTATTAGAGGTTTGGCTCCAGGATGGAGATGCATAGGTGATTATAGGACGACTCGTCAACTGGTATAGCTGCAATTTGAGTCTATTGCTGAGCTTGCTATTTCTGTTAATCAGCGGATAGATCTGAGCTATGGCTTTAGATGCCTTTGCGCACATAGAACTTGATGTGTTGGTTGAAAGACAGCTTTTTGTCGAGAATTACACCCAGGTATTTTGTTTCTGTCTGCCAGGGAATTTTAGTATTGAATAGTAACACATCTCCTGCATGTGATATTGGCCTTTTCGAGAAAAGAACGGCTGAGCTTTTCTGGGGGTTGACTTCCAATCTCCATTTGGAGAACCAACCCTCCAACTTTAGAAGGTTTTCTTGAAGCTTTCTGGTAATGAAATTGGGTCGGAGATATTCTGGTTAGTACTGAGGGATGATCGTGCGGGATGTCCGACATGTATACAGAAAACAGCAATGGAGCCAGTAGGGATCCCTGCGGCGCTGGGACGATGTAGAACCGTTGATTTTGACTTGCATTGATCTATTCTGAAGATATGAATGGATTAGATGAACCATTTTTAGTGAGGGTACCGGCTGAGATAAGTTTGTACAGGAGTTTAAAATGCCAGATTTTGTCAAATGCTTTGGATAGGTCTAGGAAAACAGCTCCTGTGCACTGGCGTCAGTTATAGCTGGTGGTGATGTATTTCACAATTCTGTGGATTTGCTGGGTAGTACTGTGGTGTTGCAGAAAACCAAACTGTTCTTTAGGGAGGATGTTTAGGTCATTTACTGAGGTTTGGAGTCGTGAGAGGATGACCTTCACCGCAACCTTACCCAGATTGGAGATGAGACTGATTGGACGATAATTTTGCGGTCGGTGTGGTCTTTGCCTGGCTTATGTATAAGAATAACATTAGCCAGTTTCCAGGTGGAAGGAAAATAGTGAAATCTTAAGATTGCATTTATTATACTGCTCAGGTGCACTACAGCTTTTCGAGGCAGCACCTTGATCACCCTGTTTGAGATGCCGTCTGCTCCAGGAGATTTGTTGTTCTTAAGTTTTTTAATAATATCATATAATTCAACAGGTGATGTGGGTGCAATATGGTCAGCGCTGGTATCTGGGAGATTTAATGCGTGTCTGACCTGTCTGTGGATTTTGTACAAGTGTTTGAAATCTAAGTTGTTATAAGAAGGATTGCACGGCTCCTCTAAATTCTTTAGAATGGCTTCTACCTTATCTACATCTGTGTGAGCTAAGCCCTGGTTTGAGATTATGGGGGGGTCCGTTTTTATTTCTGATGTTTCTCAGTAATCCTCCAGATAGAGTGATCAGTAGGCAAAATAGAGGATAACAATTTATCCCAAACTTGGTTTCTATGAGTTTTAAGTACATCTCTCACTGACCCATTCAATCTATTAAGAACTGTTTTGCCCTGAGGTGCGCGAGTGTTACGAAATCTCTTCCTAGCTCTGCTCTTCTCTCTGATCAGGTCCATAATATCCTCAGGCAAACGACCAGGCTTGGGAACAGGTTTGTGGAAGGTTGTAACCGTTATAGCGGACTTAATCTGTTGGGTGAGGCTAGTCACTGCAGATTCCACATCTTTCTGCTGCGCATATGTGAGGGACAGGTCCAATTTGATCCCTAAGTGCTTTAGACAACCTCTCCCACGATATGCCTGAATGAGAGGGAGGAGACAGGTGTTCTTCTTCTCCCAATTGTAGTAGAATTGGATTGTGATCCGATGACAACTTGTTTAGTGATTTAAGGCTGTAGTGAAGTTTAATGTCTTGAAGGATAGCTATATCCAGGATGTCAGCGGTGCCAAACGTACTGAGATGAGTTGGTTCGGTAGGGCCAGCCACAACAGCGTAGTTTGATCCTGTGTAGTTGGAAAGGATGGGGCCATTTTTATTGGTAGATTTACTGTTCCAGGCAGGATGTTTTGCATTGAAGTCTCCAGCGATGACAACCGGTCCTTTTATTCCAAGGATGGCATCCGGATCTGAGGTCAACAATGTCTTTAATGGAGGGTTGTAAGCAGAAAAAATTTAAGGTTTCCGATTGTGTTTGTGAGGACATTAATTCCTGTGATTTCGAGGTTGGTGGTTGTAGGGTTGGTTATTGAACGATGCTTGATATAGTTTTTGATAAGGGTGGCTGTACCTCCACCTCTATACCCAAGTCTGTCGTTTCTGTAAATCTGATACCCTCTGATTTTTAGGTTGTTTTTATATAAAGGAATTATTGAATTCCTGAATTTCTAACACTTCATTTTTGATACCGTTGACATTCCAAGCGATAATCCTAAGCGAATCTGGGGCGGTTTTTTTTTCTATGCATCAGAGAGTGCAGATAATCTGTATTGGGTTTGCTGTAAGAATATTTTTGTAACACTTAGTGATGGATTTGAGTTGCTAAAATCTTGCAGCATGTTTGCAAGAGAAGAGGTGATAATAGCTGATAGATTTGAATGTGGATTAGCCAGGTTCTGGGTTTGTATTATCTGTTTCGAGCGGGCCATATCAGCATATGTTCTCGCTTGATGTTGAAGATTCATTTTCTTAAGGGGCTCAGTTAATGATGAGCGAGCACCTGTTGTCATGTTCTCACTCTTGGAGGACTGAGGAGCCTGAACGTCAGGAACTTTCGCACTAGATGACGAGTTAGATTGATTATTTGGATCGTTCCATCTGTTTTTGGGGTGATGTATACACCCTCTATAATTAGCAGGGCGAGGACCTTCACAATTTGCACACTTAGCCGGTGTGGATTTTGGTTTGGCGCAGGTGTTTGTGGGGTGATTCTCGTCACATTTTAGGCATCTGTACTGAGTTTTGCATAGCTTCATGGACACATTTTTGGCATCTGTGGCACTGCCCAGAAGATGCTCTCTTTCTCAATGGTTCTGGGGTGATTTTAAGTCCATAGATTGATTTTAGATTGTATATGTTTTTGTAAATATTATGAATTTCTACTAAGACTAGAGGCACAGGTGTCTTATTTCATCTGAACATCCTAGTGACCTTTATGGGAGGAAGATTCTCTAATTGAGGTCAGTAACTATTTTATTCGTGTCAATATTCTCGGAGACTCCTCGTAGGACCCCTTTAAGATTTTTTTTGGAGGCAAATGAAAATGTGTGATATTGTGTTCCTCTTGCGTCCAGCTCCTTTGTAAGATTTCTATAATCAGCCACTGTGGCCGGCTGAATTTTTATGCCCTCATCTACATTTTAAGCCGATCTATAACTTATTTGTAAGTTAGCCATGATGGTTCTTAGTGTTGTCCTTCTCTGCTTTTTCCCTTAGGATAATCGGTAGCACCTTTTCATCGGGGAGGCAGAGGGATCTGATATGGGAGCGTCCTCATCCATACTAACATCATTTGTTGGTCAGCAGCGAGAGTGTTTCGCTTCTTACGAGAGTGGATCTCTCCTTGATCAGAAGGATTAGAGGTAGAGACAACTAGATTGAGTTTTTCCTTCATTTGAGGAGAGTCTTCATTTTTCCTCAACGTCGACTTTGGGTGAAGAATATAGGTTTAAGTAGCCGGGCCAATCCTGTTCAAATTTCTTGAGAAGCATTTTAATAAAAGTGAGTGCTAGCCCTTTATCGAGATATAATGATGTCGGGGTCGATCATGCTAGTAGGCCATGTCAGCTTGAATTTCTTTTGGAGTTTATTAATGAGTATCTTCATTTCCTTCCTTATAGTCCTTATAAGGACTGGCTTAAAGGGGGGAAGCAAGAATGCTTTTCATCTTCCCCGTTATCTGTAAAGGGCAGTGTAGGGATAAGATGTTATTGAGCTATTAAAGCTCTGATCATGGCAGGATGGTAACAGTAATAGCCGAGCCTTAGTTAGAACTTCATTGACTACAGCATTGCCATCCATTATCCTCCAAGGGTATTAATCACCGCATCTCCCTCTCTTCATTTCCAGTATTGCAGATGTGAAAAGAAATTTCAGATAAATATTTTTAACAAAATCTTTGTATGTTATAAAATCATTTTAATTAATATATAATTTAGAGTAATATTTTATATTAAAATATCTTTAAGCTTTCAACATCCTTCTGGTGCTGAGGTCTTTAACAAATGAAAACAATAAATTTATTGAGAAATTTATTGTTTTCATTTGTTGAAGACCTCAGCACCAGAAGTACGTGTTTAAAACAATAATTATGGAGAACGATTATTCCTAATTTCTCCACAGTCTTCAAAGATTGTAAGAACACAAGCATCCGCTTGTCAACATCTGTCTAATGCCCAGCTTTAAAATTACCAAAATCAACTTCTTTATTTCATATACCTTCTTTCTGCTGAACTGCCTCCCTCATAGTAAAAGGAGTTCAAGAGGTATTCGTCCATTCTTCGAGCACGGAGATTCTATTGCACCAACAACTGTAAAAAAGAGAAGTAAAATTAGGATTGGAGGATTTTTGAAGGAAAATGTAGGGACGCATGTTTGAAAATGGGTAAGAAAAATAAGTAGAAAAACGTCTATTAAAATACCTTAACTAGGCTTGATAATGTTTTAAGTAATTTTGATTACATTTTAAGTAATTCGATACGATGTAGCATTTACGAATTCGAGGTAGGTTCGAATTCGTAAATGGGACTTGAGCCCAGGTCTTTCCAAATCGAGGATAACGTCGCTACGATTTTTTTTTCCCGACTGACGTATGGAGACGCAGCGAACCGAAGACCGTAACAACATTTTAACGTTAAAAAATAATTGAGTCATCAGAACTATGACAATAATCTGATTTTAGCTTGCAAATTTATATTAATTACTTATAACAACTAATTATTTATAGTAAGTATTTATTTCAATTAATAATTAATTATTTATATTAATTACTTAATTTATATTAATTACTTATTTTAACACAACGGAAGCAGTACTCAGTCCTGAAACTCGTTATAGCTTTATATAACGTTGTATCGCATAGATGACGAATTATCAAAAAAAAAACTAGAAAAAAAAACAATTATTAGTGTGACGTTGATCGTCAAAAAGCAATTGTATTCCTAGTAATGATCTATGGATTTCCTGATAGCAGGTTTTTTCATGGAACCCCAAAATACTGAAGACACCAAGTTTGCACTTCGTTTTTAAACTTAGTAACATGATGACGTTTTATTTAATCGCATCGAAACGTCAGTAAGCAAATGATATAAATATATTTTATAGGCAGGAATAAAAAAACATGAACACTTTTCTCTTTTATCAGTTTGGATGTTTAAACAGAATTCCGTTCAATAGTTTTGTTTGTACAGCATGGATCTTTTTTTTACCCTTGTGTCTAACAGGTTGAATGTTGTCTTTGGAGAGAAACTTAGATTCCGTCAAGATATTCTCTAAATTGGGAAGTATGTCCTCGAGGAAGTTAGTGTTGTCGGCAGTGCTTCGAAAACAGCAGTTGTCCTGAAGGCAAATCAGGACACTGAACTTTTTTTATTACTTATTTATATTTTGATACCGATTTTCCGCCTGAAAGACCTTCACATATACGGAAACTGCCTCACTCGATATACGATCAATATCACATAAAAGACTCACTTATTGAGAAGAAAAAAAAGGAAGAAAAAAAAACAGAGAGAAATGCCGTGCATCAGTTCCTCTCGTTTCGGTAATCTCAAAGAAAAGTTTTAAGCTTTTAAGAAACTTAAACATCAAAGGAAAAAATAAATTAATAAAAACAAGGAAACTAGATATATCTTTCGGATTGTTGAAATATTTTCAACAATATGCATGTTTTTTTTGGGGGTGGGGAGGAAAGGATTGGGGACAAGAGTATGATAATGTAAATATACTTCGAGTATTGAAAGAAATGTAGTTTATATAGGTGGTACCTGCTGTTAGATGCAACTAGAAACCAATATTATTTTAGCAAAGGAGAATCAAGAATTTTTTTTTTTTTTTTTGCCAAAATCGGCAGAAGGAAAGCTAGCACATGTTATTTACGCATCAGCAGACGTCGCCGGTAATGATGGTTGAAAATGAAAGAAAAAAATTGTCTTTTGGCATAAAGATTTCGCACATGGCATTTCTACTAGTGATGCGTATCTGTAAGAAAAATAATTGCAACTACCACTTCTTCTTTTTTTTTTTTTTTTTTGTATGGAGTGCGTGCATTTCGGGACTATTATGTTTGTAAATCCTAAGACTGCTCAGTTTTATAAACCGAAGAGATGGTATATTAGAATAATGACAATCACTCGAATTCTGAGTGCAATAAATCTGCTGAATGACGATGCCGACAAATGAACAAATTGAAAAGCCTCTCAAGTTATTCAAATCTCATCTCTTTCTCCTTTGATAACAAGGTTCAGTTTTTAAATATTTTCTGGGGGGAAAAAGGTTATGATCTATTAGATTAATTTTGTTGCTCGTAAGAAATCGTGCTATAAAAACTAAACGTCTTTATAACAGGATTTTATTATTGCTTTTGTTACTGTTGTTGTCATTTTAAGATATCCGGCACTCTCTAATAATCGGAGTAATGTTGTAACACCGGGAGATTAAAATCATCTACGTATTGGAGGAAATGTCTGCGGATTTAAAGAAAGACAAATCGTTTCGTACTCTTTCTACTGAAGATAGTGGTCTCACGAGACCTTATGTATAGCCGCGTTTCGGCAATTTTCCAAAAGGTCTATAGCAGCGTTCTTCAACCTTTTTACACCTGCGAACCGGAGAAAATAGGAGAAATATTTCACGGACCGGCTGACGGATAAGACAGAAACATAAACCAATGTAGATAGTATTTTATTTATTAAATCCAATGTTATAAAATTACAATTTTTAACTAGTGCGACTGGTGAGATCTTTATGAGCAATAAATACAAAATTTTATATTCAGGCAATGACAATCAAGGAAAACAAGGAGTAGCCATAGTATTCAACACAAAATACGAGGTTCATCTTCTTGAATGGCAGTCAGTCTCAAGTAGAGTAATGTGGGCAAATATGAGAATGGGGAATTGGACAATGAGACTTATTTGTGCCTATGGTCCCAGAGAAGGTTCTACTAAGGTAGAAGCGGAGGAATTTTTTAACGCTTTAGAAAAAGCAACTGACACAATGAAAAAGGAAAAGTTGGTCCTTGTTGGGGATCTAAATAGCAGAGTAGGAAATGATTGTGAGACACAAAAATATTTTAGGAAAATTTGGAGAAAAGAGCAAAGCTAATAATAATGGCAAATATCTGTTGGATTTCTGCTCAGGACATGGACTGGTTATTACTAACACCATGTTCCAACATAAAAATGTGCACAAATTCACATGGAGAGAAGAGGCAAGGAATAAGAAAAGTCTCATTGACTATTATTGTTGATAGTGATGTTTTCTCCCTGGTGCAGGACACCAGAGTGTACAGAGGATTTGAAATTGGAAGTGATCACTATTTAGTCTTGAGCAGGATAAAATTAAATGTCATATTGAAAAGAATAACATGTAAGAAAGTTTTAAAGCGAATAAAAGTTGAGCAGCTCTCAGATGTGAACTGTAGACTAAAATACACAAAGATTATTGAAGAAAAAATGAAACAGTTTGAGAACAGGAATCAAACCTTGGAGATTCAGTGGCAAACCTTGAAGAAAATCCTGATTGATTCAGCCAGAGAGGCATGTGGTGAGGTTGTCTGCAAGGATAGAAAAATCAGAACTCCCTTGTGGACACAGGAAGTTAAAGAGGCAGTGAAGGAAAAGAAGAAAGCATATCAAAAGTTCCTGTCAAATAAGTCAGCTTGTGCTCTTAGAGAATATAGACAGAAATGCAAGAATGCTAAACACTGTGTAAAACTAGCTAAACAAAAGTCATGGGAGGACTTTGGCAAGAATATAGAAAATAAATATCAAGAAGGTGGCAAAATATTCTGGAGATTGTTGAAAAAGCTTAGAAATGGAAGAAAGAGTGCTGTAAAAGGAGTTAGAGATGATAAAGGTGAAATGAAAACAGGAGAAAAAGATATCCTTGAAGTATGGAGTAATTACTTTGAAAAACTGCTAAATGAAACAAGCAGTGATGACAGCACAGTGATAAAAAACACTGACCAGACATGCAGTCAGGAATACATATCCATACTTGAAGTAGAAAAAGCCATCAAAGGCTTGAAATGTGGAAAGGCAGCAGGAGTAGATGATATTCAACCAGAAATGCTGAAGTATGGTGGTATAAGAGTCTTACAGTGGCTGCACTGCATAGTTCAGAAAGCCTGGACAAAGGGACGAATTCCCGATGATTGGAGTAGAGCTCTCATAGTACCCATATATAAAAAGGGAAATAAAACTGAATATGAGAATTACAGAGGTATTTCCCTACTGAGTGTTCCTGGCAAGATCTATGCAAGTATACTTGAGAAACGATTGAGAAGAATTGTGGAAGAAAAGCTTGGTGAAGAACAAGCTGGATTCAGGCCAAACAGAGGCTGTCAGGATCAGATCTTCACTTTACGACAAACAGTCGAGAAAGCATGGGAATATAACAAAGATCTGTATTTAAGTTTTGTCGATTTGGAAAAGGCATATGAAAAGGTGCCAAGAGAGAAGCTATTCAATACGCTGCTGTTATATGGTGTCAATGGGGCATTATATCAAGCAATACTTAGTCTTTATTTGAGTTGTAAGTCAGCAGTTAGAATTGAAGGAAGCACAAGAAGATGGTTTAATGTTAAATCTGGTGTGAGACAAGGATGTACATTATCCCCTCTGTTATTCATTATCTATATGGATCACATTATGAAGGAAAGTGGTATTAAGCATGATATCAAAATTGGAGATGTTAATGTCAGCTCTTTGTTTTATGCGGATGATGTTATACTTCTAAATAAATCCGCTGCAAGTCTGCAAGATTCTCTGACTAAATTGAATAGCTGTTGTAATAGATATGGTATGAAGGTCAGCAATAAAAAGACAAAGACAATGAAAATAGGCAGCATCGTTGAAAATGTCAACTGTGTGAATGGAGAACCTGTGGAACAAGTAAAACATTTCAGCTACTTAGGCAAGATTTTTAGTAAAGATGGTAAATTAAATATAGAAATACACAACAGAATCAGCAAAGCTGGTATGGTGGGAAGTCAATTGAATAAATTCATATGGAATAACAGAGAAATTAGTCGGAACACTAAATTAGCTGTATACAAGAGAGTGTTGAAACCAGTTTTAACTTATGGATCCGAGAGCTGGGTCAGAAGTAAAACACTTGACTAAAGACTAGAGACTGCAGATATGAGAGTCCTGAGAAAGATTAGAGGCGTGAACAGGTGGCATCAATGGCAATATTATATTACAAATGAGGATATTAGGAAAGAACTTGACATTGTCAGCATCCAGGAATGCGTTAGCAGAGCTAATCTCAGGTGGTATAGTCACTTGAACAGAATGGGCGAGGAAAGATTAGCAAAACAAGTGTTCTCTGCCAGGTTGGCAGCAAAACGACCCAGAGGAAGACCAAGATATAGGTGGATTGATATGGTACAAAGTGCCTTATACGATAGAAATATAAGATCTGATAATGTTGGAGTCTTGACAAATAACAGACTGATTTGGAGGAAAATTGTAGATAGGAAGTTAGTGATGATGTAATTTTTTTCCATGTAGTACTATCATATCCTGTACACCCCTTGAGGGTACATGGCAGGAAGTTGATGATGATGATGAACTAGTGCGACTTCTGCTGCTTCTTAGAGGTTAGAAAATTTGATATACGTGGCTTCAGCGTTGTTTCTGAGAGACGAAGAAATTTTTGGCCGACCGCCAGGAAATTTCCTCGGACCACAGGCTGAAAAATAAGGTTCTACAGTACCATTTTAAAATACAATCATATCGGATTATTTATTTTAATACTGAGAGCAATAAACCAATTATTAATTATATATACGGATATTTGCACAGGTAATATTAATACTGTAGCTTTATCATAAAAGTTACTGAAAACGCAACTCAGTTTTTGTTCGGAAATCAGTTCATATAAATTATCAAAGCACCAACTGCTTTTAAGTCAGAATAAACGCCTTCCTTTCTAGACTTGACTAGAATTAAATGAACATTTTAGATGTTTTTTTTTGTTTGTTTGTTTGTTTTTCAGTAAAATCCCTAATTTGTTTTCAGTATGATTACTGGTTTAACGGAATTTTGTTTCTGAATTATGCATGAATATATAAAATGAACAAAAAAAAAAAAAAAATGGAAATGTTTCATTTATTTTTACTCTATAAAAGTCTAAATTTAGAAATCAAATTTACTTTCTTTTTTAAAAATCAGACTTTTGAATTTTGATTTGGGAATATTTTCATAATTTCTTTTTCATGTATGCAAATTTCATATTAAATTTTGATCTTCCAAATTTGTTTTCCATTTTCAATTTTTTCAAGGTTCTGAGATTGAATTAATAATAATAATAATAATAATAATAATAATAATTATTATTATTATTATTATTATTATTATTATTATTATTATTATTATTATTATTATTATTATTATTATACATTAAAATTGACTAATTTGATATCATTGGCAATATAAATAGAAATATACAAAAACACCTATAAAATCATTGCATAAACATTTATTATAATAAATGTCATAGTACAGTGACTAGTTTCACCCAACAGATTAAGTCCGCTATATGTATATAACCTTCCACAAACCTGTCCCCAAGCCTGGTCGTTTGCTTGAGAATATTATGGACCTGATCAGAGAGAACAGAGCTAGGAAGAGATTTCGAAAACTCGCGCTCCTCAGGACAAAACAGTTCTTAATAAATTGAACGGGGCAGTGAGAGATGCACTTAAAACTCATAGAAACCAAGTTTGGGATGGGATGAAAAGTTAGCCTCTATCTCACCTATTGATCACTCTATCTGGGGATTACTGAGAAACATCAGAAATAAAAACAGATCCCTCCCCTTATAATCTCTAACCAGGGCCTAGTTCACACAGATAAGGCAGAAGCCATTCTAAAGAATCTAGAGGAGCAGTGATTGTAATCTTATAACAACTTAGATTACAATCACTTGTACAAAATCGACAGACAGATCGGATACCCATTAAATCTCCCAGATACCAGCGCTGACCATATTGCACCCACATTACCTGTTGAATTATATGATATTATTAAAAAACTAAAGAACAATAAAGCTCCCGGACCAGACGGCATCTCAAACGGGGTGATCAAGCTGTTGCCTCGAAAAGCTGTAGTGCACCTGATTATTATAATAAATGTAATCTTAAGACTTTATTATTTTCCTTCCACCTGGAAACTGGCTGATGTAATCCCTATACATAAACCAGGCAAGGACCCACACTTACCGCAAAATTATCGTCCAATCAGTCACATCTCCAATCTGGGTAAGGTTGCGGTGAAGGTCATCCTCTCACGACTCCAAACCTCAGTAAATGACCTAAACATCCTCCCTAAAGAACAGTTCGGTTTTCTGCAACACCACAGTACTACCCAGCAAATCCACAGAATTGTGGAATACATCACCACCAGCTATAACTGGTGCCAGTGCACAGGAGCTGTTTTCCTAGACCAATCCAAAGCATTTGACAACATCTGCCATTTCGGACCCCTAGACAAACTTATCTCAGCTGGTATCTCACTAAAAATGGTTCATCTAATCATTCATATCTTCAGAATAGATCAATGCAAGTTAAAATCAACGGTTCTACCTCATCCCAGCGCCATATGTTTGTTGGAGCGCCGCAGGGTTCCCTACTAGCTCCATTGCTGTTTTCTATATACATGTCGGACATCCCACACAATCCGATGTCTTCCATCTTGGCCCTGTATGCGGACGATACAGCAATACTAACTAGATCTCTCCGACCCCCACTTCGTTACCAGAAAGCTTCAAGAAAACCTTCTAAAGCTGGAGGGGTGGTTCTCCAAATGGAGATTGGAAGTCAACCTCCAAAAAAGCTCAGCCATTCTTTTCCCGAAAAGGCCAATATCTCCTGCAGGAGATGTGTTACTATTCAATACTGAAATTCTCTGGCGGACAGAAACAAAATACCTGGGTGTAATTCTCGACAAAAAGCTGTCTTTCAACCAACACATCAAGTCTATGTGCACAAAGGCATCTAAAGCCATCGCTCAGATCTATCTGCTAATTAATGGAAATAGCAAGCTCAGCAACAGACTCAAATTGCAGCTATACCAGATGACGACTCGTCCTATAATCACCTAGGCCTCTCCAGCCTGGAGCCATACCTCTAATATTAACATTATCAAAATACAACGAATGCAGAACAAGTGCTTGAGAATGATTCTGAATACCCCATAGTATGTTAGAAACAACCAACTTCATAGAGATACAAATATTACAAATATTCCTTATATTTTCTCTTTCCTGCAATCCTTAGCATCTAAGATCTTCCTAAAGACGTCCATACACCTCAACGATTTGGTTCAAACTGCAGCATACTAGGCAACGGACATATTCAAACATAGAAGACCAAAAGCTATACTTACCTCCTATAGCGATGCATAATCTCCAGGCCCATTCAGGGCCAGGAAATTGCTCATAAATTTCACCCTCATTGTAACCGCAACAGATAGCGGGGAATATGAAAAGCATCTTGCTTCACCCCTAAAGACATAATTGTCAATTGTCAGTGGCGACTTGAATGAACAGGGCTACAAGTTATGTTCAATAATATCAGAAATTCTTAATTTTCCTAGTTAATGTGCTGAAATACCATATCGAAAGTGAGAAAAAAATCCCAGATACGGGATGAAAATAGAATATACGCGAAAGTGCTCAGTGGGTTTTATTTTTACTTACTAAGTTCTTGGCAGAGGAGAGATACCTGCTAGGGGTTGGAAGATTTTTCAATAAATGGTGAAAATCAGTAATTATCTGTTTCATGATACAGGGCCAAATTAAACCTTGTCTGTTTTTATAAAATAATTCTTTGGTGTCATAGTTCACAAATAGGAGGGGAGTTGATCTAATTTAACCGGAACTGCGAAGGCCAACATCGAGGCGGTTTATCAGCTCCCTGAGAGCTGTACCACTCGGGCTGGGTTCTTCCTCCATTTTTCTGTTCATTTGGTTCTCTAATCCAGGGTTTCCCAAATTGTGTTCCGTGAATAAGTGTGTAATAAATGTGTTTCCATGAGAAATTATCAATAATAATATGAGCATGGAATGGTTTTAAACGCTGCGACTCTAACCAAGGTGTTCCGTTAAAAATTTCATGATTTGTGGTATTCCCTCGTAGGAAAAATTTGGGAATCGCTGCTCTAATCAATGATTATTGCATTATGTCTTTGTGATCATTTCGTCTCTTTTGTTTATTTATTTTGAATTTATGTTTATTTATCTTTTTTTTAGGACAGGTGTGATGAGAGTGATGTTTAAGGACCTTTTCAGCCAGAACCTCACGGTTATATAGCTACATTGGTCGACTGAGGCCTCTTTTGTAATCTCCTAATATCATACTCTACCTTTTGATCTCTTCCACTCTCACTACTTGTTGACCCTCATCGCTCTTTTATACTGTAAAGGACGATGATGAGAGACATGAATTCCCCAAAAAAAAAACGTTTGGGGGTTCGAGGCTATATTGTGATTGGTCGTTGATTTTAGAGCTCGTTGTAAAATAGGTGGTTTTTCATATATATATATATATATATATATATATATATATATATATATATATATATATATATATATATATATATATATATGATGCGGCGAATTACTTTGTGTAGTTCCCGCATCGTCTATGAAATATGAAATTTGAATACATGAAAAGAAATTATGACAATATTCACAAATCAAAATTCAAAAGTCTGATTTTTAAAAAACAACGCACGGAATCAGGTAAGTCAGTTAGTAACGTTGTTTGTAAAAAGGATGTTATTTGATATGGCGACTCTATCACAGAACATGTTGATGAGCGGGTTATAACCCGCTCATCAACATGAGAAAAGTAAACGAAATCGTAATTGTAGTAGGTACTAATGACTAGCTAGTGTTAATTAAGTTCGGTATGAGAGACGATATGAAAGGGTTGTTGGAATGATAAAAATGAATTAAGAAGGAGGGCTATGATGGCAGACGATTAGATGCGTAGGCTGTGTAGAAGGAATGGATGCGAGTTTTTGGATGTGTGGAGTGAGTTTGAGAGAAGATTAGATTTGTATAAAAGGGACGACCTACACCTGAATGCGTCTGGTATCAGGAATCTTGAAAAACTGGTATGAGACCTAACGTGGAGTGTCAAGAAAACTAAATAATAATGAGATGAGTGTGAGAATACATAAGAGTGACAATGTTATATAACTGTGTTAATAAGGGGAATGCACATTATCATGGAATCGTTCTCGTCTCATAATCATTTCCATGATAATGTGCATTATCATGGAAATGATTATGAGACGAGAACGATTTCGACTTTTTGTTCATCCGGTTCGGACCCATCAAACGTATGAAGAGGTGGAGAAGAATAGAGATCTGCAAGTTGTCCATCTGTGTCATGCAGATTGCAGACAAGAGTATATAAAATAATATGCAGGTAGATTATTATGT
The DNA here is from genome assembly GCF_054136105.1 of Typopeltis vanoorti. NCBI lineage: Eukaryota > Metazoa > Arthropoda > Arachnida > Uropygi > Thelyphonidae > Typopeltis > Typopeltis vanoorti. Next base: position 61,591,061 of record NC_143551.1, read on the forward strand.
TTATACACGAATGCTACGAGTATCCGAAACAAAGGAGTAGCGTTTATTGCCTTGGTCAATATGTTGCTACCTCAGATTGTGGGCATTAGCGAGACCTGGCTATCAGCAGCAGCAGCAGCAGCAGACATACATATTGGTATTAAATGAAGGCCTTTAAAGGATACATTCATATTTATAAATTTAGAGACACAAAAATACACGTGTTGTACAAATTATTTTATTAATTACTAATAAAATAAAACTTGACGTTTCGACCCTTGTATCGAGGTCATCATCGGAAGGATACAAGTGTATAAGGAACCAAGCTACATGCTCTAGCTCTGTATACCGGTAAACTAAATCTACGTAGTTAATTAATCCTTTTCCCTAGCCTGACCATTAGTGATTAAAAAATAAATAAATAAATAATATATATATATATATATATATATATATATATATATATATATATATATATATATATATATATATATATATATATAAATTAAAATTAATAAAAAATAAATTAAATAAATAATAAATAAATAAATAAATACAACTCCAATAAACTGCTAAAGTCCTCATGTATTAATATTCTTCTGGATTTGTACAGTTCTGATTGTTATAATATGATTTCTTTCAGTTGCTGTTGAATGTTAGAAACACTTCACCAGGTTGTCTTCTTGTAGTGGGATTTTTCTATGGCTAGTTTAGGTTGTTATACAGGTGTCTTCCACATTCTTGAAATGGTTAGGCCATCATTTTTGTAGATTTGGGTTGTTTTTGAGCATTTCATGTGACTCTTTAAATTTTCTCTCAAACTAGGTTTTGGTGCGGTGTAAGGACTTGGTATTTTTTCAATCAATTCTGTGGTATGTTTGGAGTGCGTGGTCAGAAAGGCCAGTTTTTCCAAAATGGAGATATTTCATGTGTCGTTTGTGTTCATCTTGTCTGATTGGGATAGTTCGCCCTGTTTTCCCTATGTATGGTATGTTCCATGTGCATTGTATTTTGTATACCCCTGGGTGGGTTAGGTGTGGAAGAGGAACTTTAGAAGAACTGAGTGGGTATCTTAATTTATTTGGGGGGTTTAAAGGTGGTTTAATGTTGTATTTGCGTAGTGTTCTGTCTATTTTTTCAGAAATGCCTCTAACATAACGAATGGCAATAGCATTCCTGAAATCTTTTTCGTTCTTACTGGTATCTTTATGGAGGATTTTGTGAATAGTTTTTTTACTGTATCCATTTTTTTTATAAATGTTTGGTTGATGATCCAGGGGTATACAAAATATACAAAATACAATGCACATGTAACATACCATACATATGGGAAAACAGGGCGAACTATCCCAATCAGACAAGATGAACACAAACGACACATTAAATATCTCCATTTTGGAAAAACCGGCCTTTCTGACCACGCACTCCAAACATACCACAGAATTGATTGAAAAAATACCAACTCCTTACACCGCACCAAAACCTGGTTTGAGAGAAAATTTAAAGAGTTATGTGAAATGCTTAAACACAACCCAAATCTCAACAAAAATGATGGCCTAACCATTTCAAGAATGTGGAGGATCCATCTACAACCTATATAACAATCTAAACTAGCCATAGAAAAATCCCACTACAAGAAGACAACCTGGTGATGTGTTTGTAACATTCAACAGCAATTGAAAGAAATCATGTTATAACAATCAGAACTGTACAAATCCAGAAGAATATTAATACATGAGGACTTTAGCAGTTTATTGTAGTTGTATTTTTTTTTATTAATTTTTTTTATTTAAATTTAAATTTTTTTTTAAATTTTTAAATTTTATTTTTATATTTTTTAATCACTAGAGGTCAGGCTAGGGAAAAGGTTTAATTAACAACGTAGATTTAGTTTACCGGTATACAGAGCTAGAGCATGTAGCTTGGTTCCTTATACACTTGTATCCTTCCGATGATGACCTCGATACAGGGGTCAAAACGTAAAGTTTTATTTTATTAGTAATTAATAAAATAATCTGTTCAACACGTGTGTTTTTGTGTCCCTGAATTTATAAATATGAATGCTGATCACCGTGTAACCCTAAAAGAAAGAATTTAAAGGATACAGTATTTTTAGGAAGGATAGACAAGATAGGAGAGGAGGGGGCGTGCTGCTAATGATATCGGATGACTCAAATCCAGTTAGTGTTGAGACTTATGATTGTAGTGCTGGTAACAGCATTTCATGTGGCAGTGAGTTTGAAGCCATCTGCTCTGAAGTGGAATCTTACAAGATCGAATACATAGTTTCGTGTTGTTACAGACTTGATGGATCGTTTGCTAGTGATGAGAAATGAATCACCAAATAGAGATGATCGTGCGAAAAGAGTAATCATAATGGGAGACTTTAATTATCCAAATATCGATTGGATAGCAGTAGAATCTCATGAAAAGAATGAAACTGAATTTAATGAACTGCTGCTTTAATGAGACAACTTCCTCAAGATGCATGTGACAGAAGGAACTCGAGATCAAAGAGTCTTACATTTAATTATAGTGTCGGAGAGTGTTTCAGTTAAAGATGTAGCTATTTTGCCTCCGGTTGGTGGCAGTGATCATGCGGTACTCACTTGGGAAGTGACTAAGTTTATGAATGTTCCATTGAGGAAAGGTCACATGCTGAACAAAGAAGCAAGAAATTATGGCCAACTGGGGAGTATACTGAGTTAAGCGGAATGGTATCGGTTGCTGTGGAAGAAATGTCGTTTGCATAAGGATGATGTCCATTATGAAAATTATAGTGGCCCAGAAAATTATATAAGAAGTGTCACAGCTATTGTACGGAAAGCTAAATCTGAGTATGAAACGTAACTGGCTCTGCGTGCTAAAGACAACCACAAGAAGTCTATCGATATGCTGCAAGTAAAAGAAAGATTGAATATGAAAGAATAACTTTACTGAATGCAGATACTGTGAGGATGATAGATGCACAAGTTGTTCAACTAATAAGTGCCCATTTTAACACTAGCGTTAGCCAATGCAAGTGATCCTAGTACGTAGTACAATACTGGGCAGCTCGTTGCAAAGGTGGAGGAAGAAGTTCAGATCGCTATTCTTAGGTATTTTCCATAATGTAAAAACACATTTCCTAGGAAAAGTATGCTGTTATTACATTATGGAGGGAGGTCACTACCCAGACCGGTTTCAGCCTTTTTTGAGGCTTCATCAGTGAGCAGCTAGACCTAATACGGTAGTGAGTAGCTAGACCTAATAGGTCTAGCTACTCACTGATGAAGCCTCAAAAAAGACTGAAACCGGTCTGGTTAGTGACCTCGCTCCATAATGTAATAACAGCATACATTTCCTAGGAAATATGTTTTTACATTATGGAAAATACCTAAGAATAGCGATCTGAACTTCTTCCTCAACCTTTGCAACAAGCTGCCCAGTATTGTACTACGTACTAGGATCACTTGCATTGGCTAACGCTAGTGTTCGCCGATACTTTATAGTTTACTATATTCGGCAAGAAACTCTCTGATTCCAATCTTTGAGTTTCTTATTCGGTTTTAAAACTATGTGGGATTTAATATCCCCTTAATTTAAGTAATGTGTTGTTCTTAATTTTTGAATTTTTTTTTTTGCATTCAGTGTCCATGTTTCACAGCGTATGTCAGTATAGGAAGAATACATCGGTTAACACTTTCATTGCCAAGCTGAAAATTGGAATTTCGTGTGGTGGCCAAATTTTTTTTTTATTTTATTATTTAGTTGGCGACGTCCACGCGATAACGCGTGATCAGCCGTTTGGTGTGAACTCGCATCGCGCGATATCGCGTGATTGGCAATGAACATGTTAAAACCTTTTCTCTTCAGGCATAATGGTAGTTGGCTTTTGAATACTGAATGTCATTTTTCAAACGCTTTCCATCCGAGCATCGTAAGCCTTTTAATTTCGTCCATGATGTTTTGTTCCATTGGTAACTGTCGTCCTAAGTATATGTAATGAGTTACTGGTTTACTTTCCTCCTTATTGATTTTTATTATTTCTGGTTGTACATAGCTATGGAACATAACTTGGGCCTTCTTTAGGTTTATCTTTAGGCCAGCTGTTTTGCTAGAAATTTGGAGTTCATGGATACGAGTCTGTAATTCATGTGCAGTTGAAGTAAAGATAACTACGTCATCTGCAAAGCGTCAATGGATGAAATATCTTCCATTTATCTTCAGATCTTTCCCTTCCCAATCAAAATGTTTGAATATTTCTACTAGGCACGCTCTAATTAATTTTGGAGATATTGTGTCATCCTACCTTATACCTCTCTGCATTCCCACATTAGAGATGTTTCCATTGAAATTAATATTTGTGGGATTATGCTAGAAAAAAACTGATCAGGCTAAGGATTTTGGAGTGTTAGTGGATAACAAGTTGAAGTTCAGGGGCCATGCAGCAAAGATTGCAAATACAACTCAAAAGATAATTGCAATGCTGAAACGAGCTTTAAGATGAAAAGATAAGGATGTCATTTTGTCTCTTTACAATGCCTTGATAGGATCTCATTTGGACTATCGTGTGCCAATCACAATGGAAACCAAGAAGTAAGGTCTCTTGGTTTCCGTTGTGATTCTGATACAGTGGAGAGAGTGCAAAGGAGAGCGTTAAAAATGATATGAGGATTATGGAATACTCATCATGAAGACAGATGGAGAATTTGTAGACTGCAGATACTAGCAAACAGGAGAGAAAGGAGTGATATGATTAAGACTCACAAACTGCTGAAAGGTTCATACAGGATTTAAACTGATGAAATTTTTCAGTTTGTGGAGGGTGGGGAAAGGACAAGAGGGCATCCTTGGAAGTTGCCGCTAAGAAGGTAGGTGAGGGCTAATTTTTCTCTCAATAGAGTGGTGCGTGATTAGAATGGATCGTCATTGGACGTTGTGTGTGCAAGCGGTGTGAATGAATTCAAGAACAAGTATGAGCGCTCGTGCGTATAGTATGTGACCTCCCTCGATGACTCCCTGACTCTCTGGAGATCTCTCTTAATAATAATAATATTAATAACAATCATCATCATCATCATCATCATCATCATCATCATACGTATCAAGGATTTAGGCCTAGTATGGCCTGTTCCGGCCTTAGAAGTCATCGTTTAAGAGGGCGAACTGGTTTTCTTTTTCCTAATGGCTTGTACTTTAATGCTTGTTTTGGTAATCTTTCTGTTTTCATTCTTTGAACGTGTTCCATCCATCTATGTTTATATTTTTTAATTTTTTCAATTACTGGTTCTTGGTTTAATTCTTTCATAATATCTTCGTTTCTTTTGTGATCAAATAGGGTATACTTTGCAGTTTTTCTCATAAACTTCATTTCTGCTGTTGTTAATCTTTGTTTGTCTTTTTGTTTTATTGTCCAGATTTCGCTTCCATACATTAAGACCGGTAGGGCTAATGTATTGTATACTTTTAGCCTGGTTTGTTTTTGAACTAGATTTGGTTTAAATATAGAGTTAATTAATATTGTTATTTTAAAAATTTTGCAATTTTTATGTTTATATCTTTTTCATTTTCATAAGTGATCATACATCCTAGGTAGTTAAATGAATTCACCTGTTCTAAGATCTTGTTATCTAATACTATTTTAGTTCTTGCTGGATCTTGTCCATTAAAGGCCATAGTTTTTGATTTTTCCGTTGATATTATCATACCATAATCTTTGGATATCTCATTTAGATTTAAAATAGCTTTCTGTAAGTTATCTTCAGAATTTGTAATTATTATTTGGTCGTCTGCAAGAGGAGAGTGTTTAAGTTAACTGTAGGTGAAAGTTTAATTCCTTGATGTAAATTTTTACTCCATTTTATTATTATTTAATAATAAAATGGTGTAAAATTAATAATATTAATAAATTTAATAATAATAATAATAATAATAATAATAATAATAATAATAAATTGGACAAAAGAAGACCTGGACAAACCAGACCGCAAAACTAGAAAACTAATGGCTATGCATCATGCATTACATTCACGAAGTGATGTTGACTGGTTGTACCTACCGAGGAGAATAGGTGGAGGTCTGCTGCAAGCGAGACAGACTGTGGAAGAAGAAATTACATCGACAATAGCCCTGAGCCATTGCTTCAAGCAATTACACAAGAGGGCCTTCTAAAAGCAACAGGAAACAAATCCGATTACAGAAAGGAAACAAAATATCCGATATGTGCGCTGGGAAAATAAACCCTTGCATGGCCAATTTCTTCGAGATACTGAGGACAAAATTGACGTGAACAAGACATGGCAATGGCTACAACACGGATACATTAAAAAAGAAAAACGGAAGGATTTATTCTAGTAGCTCAAGAACAGGCATTACAAACTAATGCAATCAAAGCAAAAATCTTGAACATCAATAATAACAGCAAATGCAAATTATGCGATCAGAAAGATGAGACTGTAGAACAGGGGTTCCCAACCTTTTTGTTTCCTAGAGCACATTCTAAAATACCGATAGGGCGACGGGCACCATCTATTTTTCAAGCAAATTTTTTGAATTCGTTTGTTAAATGAATACATACAAAGTTTACATTATAATCAAATGTTTTATTACTTAAAAGTTTACATTATATAAAAATTTAATTATATATATATATATATATATGTAAGTTAGTGTGATCTTTGGCATTGCATTTCATTGACCAGTGCTTCATAATTAGGAGAATATGATGATATTCCAGTTCTTAAACTGGAATGAACAACTTCGAATGCGCGTCTACTTTACATTGTATGCGTTTAATACTCGTCATGTGTCATTAACGCATGCGTCATATAGCATGCCATGAATTGTTGCGTAATTATTTCAAACTATATGGCACATGGTTGAACAGCGGCGGGCACACACAAATTGGTTGACGGGCGCCAATGTGCCCGCTGGCATAGGGTTGGGAACCCCTGCTGTAGAACATCTAATCAGTGCCTGCAGCAAAATAGCTCAAACTGACTATAAATACCGCCATGATCAAGTGGCCAAAATAGTTCATTGGCACGTATGCAAAAAATATGGCTTTCCTACTTCTGATAACTGGTGGCAGCATAATATAGAGACTGTATAGGAAAACGAAACAGCAAAAATTCTCTGGAACTTTAGAATACAAACCGATCGGCATTTGGAATACAATAGACCTGACATCACAATTATCGAACATCGACAGGTTTGGATTATCGATATTGCAGTACCCAGTGATAACAACATCAACAACAAAGAACTGGAAAAAATGACTAAATATCGAGATCTGGAAATCGAAGTTGGCCGACTGTGGCTTAAACACATCAAAGTCATCCCAATCGTTTATCGGTGCACTTGGTGCAACTTCAAAGAAGCTATCCAACTATTTACAGCAATTAAACATCAACGAAGTGATCCCATATGACCTACAAAAAACAGCATTACTTGGAACAGTCCATATTTTACGACGCTACCTGACGGACTATTCTTAGATTCTTAAGTGGAATCTGAATTGTTCTGTATCGCCGTCAAATTTTTATTCATATGATATCTTGTTTTGACTGTGTATCAATTATGTGAATAAAATAATAATAATAATAATAATAATAATAATATATTTCAATGGAAATGTGAGATCATCGTATGTAACATGAGATCTTAGAAAAATAATTAGAAATGCAATCATTTAATTGCTCATTTAAAGTTAAGAGTAATCTCAAATTTCAAAAATGAATATTGTAATATATATGAAAATATCAATATTGTAATATAAAAAGAAATGTACTCAAGTGTAACTATATGATTTATTATTTATTATAGAATAGAATAAAATGTTTATTATTTGACTTATTTAATTCCTAATTTTCATAGAACAGGCAAAAGATTCTTTTAAAACAAGTTGTTTTTTATATATATATATTGAAGGAAAACAAAATAATAATTGTTTGCAATGTAGTACAGATTTTTTTACAAATCGTGTTTTTCGTGTTTTAAAAACAAACAAAAAATACCTAAATTTCTATAATGTTTTCGAATCGTTATCTTATCCCATTTAGGACTGGATCAAATACCTTAGACACATACATACCTTATCATCCACTTGCTTAGTCGAATGGCACAGATGCTGAAAATTGTTTTGCCTATATTTCATTATGATTAGCAGAACATAATCTGCCCTTTCCGTATCGAATTTTGCGCATCGAATTCCATCACGTCTCCCAAATACTTAATGGCTATTAACAAGCTGCAATGTACAACAGAAAGCACTTCGAAACTAATAACTGCGCATTCTCTACCGATGATCACTATAAATAGCTAAAGCGTTCAGGGAAACAAATTGCTAATCTTTATGAAGATTTAATAAGATTTAATCATTATATATCGTTTTAATAAACACGCTTAGCGGATATTGAAAGCATTTAATTAACTTTATATTTGTCTCCAAAATTTCACCATCAAAGTACATTGGATGTGATTCTCGAGGACTATCTGCACTTAAAATTTATTTTTATTGATTTATTTTTATTTTAAATTTTATTTTAGGTTCAATAAGTGCATCTTTTAGATCCTATTGCATATAATTTCTCATGCACTGATCATTTACTTACAAATATAATAATAATAATAATAATAATATTTTTATAATAATTATATTATTATTATTATTATTATTATTATTATTATTATTATTATTATTATTATTATTATTATTATTATACATTACAAAAATATTTGTAATGTATATGTAAACATATCTATTTGGTAATAATAATAATATTTTAATTATTCTTTCAAACTATATAATTCATACATCTATTTGCAATATATTTTTTTTTACTAATGGGTCGCAAATGGATTTTTTTCCCTTTTTTTTGTTCCTAGAAACTGATATTTTTCCTACAAAAACCGATAAACAAAAATGGAACCCTAGTTTTGTGTTGCTTAGCTTGACTACAAAAGCAATAATGACGAAATTCTCTTAAAATATGAAACTACAAAGCAACTCAGTGTCTTTTTTTTAAATTACCACTTGAAATTTGTTGCATTTTATACGAATACAAAATATATGATGCCTGTGAGGCTCAGTGGCGCTTGCATCCTCTCTATAAACGTTTACCGCCCGAAGATAGACTTAAGTTCAAGTCTAGTCGCTGACTGGAGGAACTTTTTCAAAGCCTTTCTTCGACCATTTCCCGGGGTAGTCAATCTCTGGCACGCATAAGCAGGGTTTTTTTCTTCCTGGAAACACGAGTTTTTCGTCCCGTAAACTGAAGAAAATCGACCGTAGAACCCTCATTATTTCAGATAGTAACACACACACTTAGGGTTAAGTACCAAGAGATGGCATCACTTGTTCGCCCGTCTGTTCATTGGTTGTCGCCTATAATTAGTGGTAGTCATGGATCAGCTATCTCTGATTGGCTACTGGTTGCGATTAAACTGCCCACTCAGTCTCCAAAAGATAGACAGGGTTAAAATGTCTCACTTACTCCTTATAAGGGAATAAAAAACGTTAGCTGGTAATTTCATTTTTATAAAAAATATGATTTCAGTGAAAAAGAATACCATGAAAAATAGTTTTCATTATGCACTGTCAATGTCAGTTTAATACATTTAGAATTTTATTATTATTAGTAGTAGTAGTTGTAATAGTAGTAGTAGCATTGGCGCACTCAGTATTTAATATTGGAGGGGGCCGGGCGCTCAGGATTTAACCTTTGGGGGGGGGGGACAAAGAAATGCCAGATACTAAAAAGTTAAGATACTAAGAACACTGCCAAGTAGAGATGACGATGTCATCATTCCGCGGTAGGAAGCTTTGATTACTTCAACAGGACTACTTGCATCGATTAGGCTATCTGCATGAGAAGCAAGTTGTGAAAAGAGTTCACAGACGGATAACAAAAGCAATATCAGGATTGTGTAATATCAGGATTTAATCTTGGAGGGGGCCGAGCGCTCAGGATTTAACCTTTAGGGGGGGGGAGCCGAGTTGAGTAGACGTTTTGCGAATACACACTACACATCGCATATGACCTATAACTGAGCATCTGCAGTGATCGCTAATTCATAAGTAGCACACAACATAAATAAAAAAATAAAATTTTAATTAGGAAAAGATTTTTGGAAATTTTTTTAGTGTTTTTTCCTTTTCTTTGGGGGTGCCCGGGCCCTTTGGCCCCCCATCTGGGTGCGCCACTGAGTAGTAGTAATAGAAGTAGTAGTAGTATTGAGCCTGACATAGCGAAAAAAACCTGGGTCACAGTAATCTTTTTTTTTTTTCTGCATTAAGTATAAATAATATTCATTCCTGTCATATAATTAAATACTTAAAATAAGTATAACTAAAGTGTAATGCAAACTTTTTATTTGTATACCCAATTATTTCCAAATCGGTTTGTTTTATTAATAGTCTTTACTTTGAGCTCACAAAGGGATGTTTCTTGCTGGTTTAGATTAATGTTTAGAGTTCTAAAATTTTTTAAAATTGAAGGAGAATCTTAAGGAGAGAAATATCTTAAGGAGAGAAATAACCAGTGGCAGCTCGTGGCTTGAAATCGTGGGAGTGCTGCAACTTTCGAAACACACACACACACACTAAGTACAGTGCATGCATACTTGTTTGGATAAAATATCAAAATTATGGTAAAAATTAAAAAAAATTAAACATGAAAAAATATTGTTTATTATCGATAAAATTATAGTTTGGTATAATTCAAAATTATTTAAAAATAAAATATATTCTTCTTGTTTTGTTTCATGAAAAAAATATCATTTATTATCGATAAAATTATACAATTTAGTATAATTCAAAATTACATGTATAATTTTTGGACATTAGAATTAAAGTCTTTAATTGTAATGTAAACATATTTAAAGAGACGGAGTAAACACGATAAGCACTACGAACACTCTACTACTGGAGCAAACTGTATATAAACAACAGTGGAACTGTGCGACGGACAGTGCCGCATTATGCTGATAGCTCGCATCTCATTATGACGTGCATATGCTTGCGCGCGTAGCAATATGACACTGCGCTAAAAACAGTGCTGCTACCGTCCTTCGCCCTCCTAAGTACTACAAGATAGATGATAAAATTAAATATTACAAGGAAATATAAATAAATTAATAAATATATTTATATATCGAGAAAAAATGGGAGTGCTGCAGTTCCGCAGTGCCTATGCACGATCAGCCCTGGAAATAACTTTTGGATGCACGAGTTCAAGTATGCTCAACGTTATTTCTTTATTTATAATCTTCGTTTCCTCTTTCTATGGATGCAAAAGTATGATGTATAAATATAGTAACGGAAATTGATTTATTTGTCATTCCGCTAAGCCACTTATAAATCTTCCACCAAGACATCAATCCATTGCAAGAAGATTGACAATTTATTCAATTCCTAAAAGAATAATACAACTACCAGAATCAGTTTTATGTTTTGTGAATATTAAAATCGTGCGAGAAACAATAAATGAATAAACATTTTCAATTCCAAATTTTGGTTCAGATCGGATCAACTGTTATTGAAGCTTTGGGATAAAAGGTTGATGAAGTCATGTTAATGAATGAATCAACAAGCAATCATGGTGATGGTTGTTGAAAATATGTGATAGAAGGTGATGCAATAGAGCGATGTATTTAATGTTGAAACACAACAGAGGGTGGAAAAAGAAACCGTTCGTAAATGAGAGAACGAAATTTGCTGGGGAGGGGGGGCGTGCTGTCGTAATAAATAACACACTGATCTAAAACTTTGCGAACTGTAAATAATTTTGTTTACTTTTTCGTAATATTTTTGACAGGTTTCAGTTACCTTGCATAACTAATAAATAGTTGTTTTAAATGGGGAGGGGGGGGGGGGATTCGACGAAATGCATTTCGATAGCGAATTCTGAAATGCGAACGTAAAAGGAACCGAACTTCATTCGCAAATACACAAACTTAATTAGTGTTGACGTAATTGCCATTTCCAATGCAAGTTGACGTTGCACGTACAAGATTAATTGCCTTAACGACAACGTGTTTGCTGGAAACAACGAGAGATTGCGTCTTACCAAATTTGTTTAACACTTGTCAGTAAACATGAAAATGCTATTTAGGAATAAAATTTATTCGTTAATGAAGGCATAAACAACATTAATTAGTATTTCAAAACTGACTAATGCTGCAGGTTTTGATTTCGCTGAATGAACACAAAAATGTTTTCTGTCATTTACATAAATACTTGTAGAGACAGGTTAAGTTTTTCCCAAGGACGTTAAATAAATTCATATATTGTTGCTTATACTCTGCATTGAGTTCTTTATTCAAGAGAAATCCCATCGTTTAGACAGTAGATGTGTTTGTCATCGATACGGAACAAAACTTAGTAGCAGTGCGATTACTAAAATTATGCTAGAGATTCTAGACTTCATTATCTGTTATCATCATGGTAAAAAAATAAAAATACAAATACCTCTTAAACAGCCTTTATTTATTTAATGTGTTGTTCTTGTGGCGTGGATAATGAATTAAAATACACAATAACTAAATAATGCCTCTGAATTATTGTTTTGCAGATATCATTTGTAAAACGAATTCTCTTATTGGTTGATTTGATGGCAAGATTAATCCAGAGCTCCAATAACAATCGCAAACAACCGAGCCGAGAAGGAATGGACAAGTGAAATTATTACCTCGTTAATTAAAGTTTGATTTTCAAAAGACAGATTTAGATACATATGATCAAATCTGCAAGAAGCAAGCGTAATACGAATGAATAAACTGACGTCATTCAAGTGTTTGATACTTGCTGGATTTACATCGCATTAGTTATGAGAGGGCGCTGACCGCGTCAGCGCCCTCTAAGTTTTCGATAGTTAACAACTATCGAAATCTCTCTCTCTGTTGGCTTTTATTACTTTTATTATGAAGTTTTTCTTCGATTAAGTTTCCATATTGGTCAAGGCTATCTTTCCCTTAGTGCAACTACGTACACCGTTTAGTAAGTGAATTAGTAAGTGAATTAACATCGTTGTGGTGAAATATATTTGGACTTCAGAATTAAATAAGGTAACATAACCTGAAAGAACAGGCGAAACCCGAAATACGCAATAAAGGACACTCTTGATGACTATGTATGCTCTTAATGATGTGCCCTTTGCCATCTTGTTTTTGTTCTGACCTAATTGGTCATCCATGTTATTACTGTAGCCATTTATTGGGCATTATTTTCTATTATATAGCAACGACTTACTATTTAGAGCAGCATCATTATTAGCTTACTCGGACGATTAGGTCCATAAGTAGCATTTTAGTATTTTCTTGACAAAATGTCAAAAAAAGAAAAGACGTGCTGAATATAGTCAGGCAAGTAACCAAGTTATCGTTCTGAGGAGCAGTCGTTACGTATTATGCACAACAATGTCATTGGTTTTACGACTATCCTTTAGGTCCCCACCTAACTTCTTTTATGGTAGAACAGAACTGTGGCATCATTTACGAGATGAGAACGAGACAATAAAATTCCCATAATTCAGCAGAAAACGTGATGTCTTTATACTGCAGCAACATAACGTTGAGATGAGTTGCTGCAAATAAGGGGTGTGGGAGGGCAGCCTTAAAATGATCGGAAGATTATTTTAATTGGAAGATAAACATTTCAACCCTTCGTAAACACCAAAAGGTGAAGCAAACGTAAGTTTTGCGAGGCTAGTTTTATAATTAAAAAGATATTATAGCAATCTAGAGAGAGAGAGAGAGAGAGAGAATATACTCAGGTTACTTTATTAGGAATGCCATCTTGGTGGCCTTGCAATGATTTCACAAAGATGTCAAAGGCCTTCGGCAGAAACTCCACCTCATGACATTTCTCAACTGAGACTGGAAGGGATAAATCAATGCACTTAAGTCACATAATTTATCATTACTCCATAAGATGCATAATAATGTTTTGTGTAGGCGTTTGATCAGACTGAGCAGTCAATATGTGCCTTCCTATCACATAGAAAAATGGATCGTGGTTATTTTCTTAAGAAGTAGCCATTACAAATAGAATAGACATAGGACTTATAATGCAGTAATCTCGTGAACTACATTTTGACTTGTAATTAAATAAGTAATATAATCTTCCTGAAAGTTTTATTTTTATTCATTTATTTTTAAAACCAGTTCCCAAGTTCATCGATTGTTAGAGGCAAGTTAGTTACGATCTTTCTTTTGGAAGAGAGGGATTCGATTCGAATTTTTAATCTCAAAGTGGAGGAAAATCACACTGTATATTTATATTTACACCCACACGAGATGGCAGTAATTGTCTTCGGCATTGTTGTATCTCTTTCTCCATACACGCTGGTTACGAATTGCGCAGTCTTTTGACGATGATGAAGGTGAAGATCGGCTATCAAATGATTTCCAAATTTAGAGCCAAGAATTACCGCTTCTCTTCCTGGAATAAAAGAGGCATAGTGAATTTATTTCATTCCCAAGCCTAAAGTTAAATTAGACCTGAAATAACAGTAAAGAACATAGTCTTGATCATTGGCGCACCCAGGGAGGGGTACAAGGGGCTCTGGTTCCCCCAAAAGAAAAAGAAAAAAAAAACATTAGAAAAATTTCCAAAAATTTTCTCCTAATTAAAATTCCCTTTTTTTTTTAAATGTATGTTGTGACATGTCTTCTGTTTCTATACTACTTATGAATTTGCTGTCCCATAAGGTGGGAATCCTGGCCGCTATGAACGCAAGGCGAGCGAAGTAGTGCTCGGGCGCTCGTTTGCCCGAGTCGAGCCAGAGGAGATCACGGGTATCATGTATTGGCGATCCTGCAGATGCTCAGTCTATCTCGTATGCAATGCGTAGTGTGTATTCTCAAATCGTCTACTCAACTCGCCATCCCCCAATATTAAATCTTGAGTGCGCCACTGGTTTTGATATATTTGAATATATGTCTGATGGAGTATGTCCTTTATAACGTATGCTTTGCTATCCTATTTTTGATTCTTCCTAACTGGTCATTCAAGGTATTACTATAACTGTTTATCAGTTGTATCAGTTATCAGGGAATCAAATGGATGAGTTCAAGAAATACATTCCATAGACCACTACATTATTTTTACCTACCTTCACCGTTACAATTACACCACTCGAGATGCTTTCTCTAATATCACTGTGTCAGTGCAACTACAGTAAAAATGAACAAGAGTGGAATGTTTAGGACGTATTGATTTTTAGTTTACAGTTGGGAGTCTTTCAATTACAGAGTTTTCTTCGCCTCTGTCATCAAGTAATGTTTTCCATCTCACATGTGTTTCTACAACTACGTCATGCCATTTCTAGGACTATTAAATCGTGGATTCTAGCTTGTTTTCATTTGAGAATACTTCACAAATTCTTTTCCCATGTTTATGCTGCAGCTTTTAAAACATTCGCTAACCACACACACACACACACACACACACACACACACACACAGAGAGAGAGAGAGAGAGAAAGAGAGAGAGAGAGAGAGAGATTTGAATAAAATGAAATCCTACGAGGCGTCATCTTTTGGATTTTAGAATTTTTTTTCGGTAATTGAAGTGCCATCTATACTGACCTTTTAACACAGGTGTCCCCTTTAAGCCGATATCTTTTAAGTTATTGCCAAATGCCTCTCTTATCTTGAAGCGGATCAATTTCTATTTGCATGGCCAAGCACAAGCTGTTGGGAACGAGCAGCTGCAACGGCTTCAAAATCAATACATTATGTACACTCAAATGAATCACATTCCAGAGATTTAATCAAAGCCATATCCTTTTTAAAGGGTATTACAATTTGCAGAAGATTAAACCAAATTAATCAGGCAGAGTTGATCGAGACTCTCCCCCGCGATCATGTGTGTGTGGGGGGGCGGAGAATCTCGACTGCATTTACATTTCTAGCAATTGAAAGCCATGCGTTGTTACAGTAAGTCATATCACTCCATAATATAAACCATTGCACATTTCGGTTTCCAAAGTAGCTGTTGTCATAATAAACCTCCAACAATTCTTAAAGCGATTACTGTGTAACAAGTTTCATTTTGGGTAATATATTATCATTAATTCCTTCACTGTGTCAAATTTTTCTTGATTCTGCAAAATCTGGTATATTGACTTATATCTCAACTAGCATTAGAAGTCAAGTGACCTCAGTTTCATAATGTGCGTCCTTCTCATATGGCCAACTGGCTCTATTTATCACTGCCGAATGGTTGGTATTAATCAGGGTAGTCGGTTAACATTTGAGGTGCGTACCGTGTTGATTCACAATGATGAGTTGTAACTACACAGATCTGCTAATTGAACCTTAAAAATGGAGATCAGCATTTGAAAAACCTACATGACTCCCCCGTCCCATTTTGCGCATGTGGTGGAGTGAATAACGTAAGAAGTTTAGGCATAAATTGTGCGCAATAACGGTGGACAAATTCTATAATATTTGTGGTGTATTTTTCCTTACAAAACTACTCTTATATATAGCAATGTGTGTGTGTGTGTGTGGACTACTCACTTATATTCCTCATGACATAAGGAATATAAGTATCTAAAGTACAAAAAATCAAAGTTGGTGCACTCAAACATTAGCCACAATAACACGAAAGGCCATGTTAGTATAGACATATATGCGAGCACAGTGTGTTTATTCCCCTACCTCCAATAATAAAAAAAAAGATTATTATTTTTTAATAGAACAAGTTGTTTCAGCCGGGAATCCTCAGAATCCTAGTTTCTCATTCGGTTTCCACGTCCTTAATAGAAAACTTGGTTAGCTCAGCGGAAGTGACGTTTGTATCTTCTGTACTAGACCGCCTGAAGAAAGACTTAAGTACTATTCCAGTTGCCTATTACAGGAACTTTTTCTTAAGCCTTTCTTCGACCGATTCCCAAATTATTCGATCTTTGGCACAGGAAAGCGGATTTTTTTTTCTCCAGAAACTCGCGTTCTTCGTCCCATAAATTCAAGAAAATCTACCGTAGAACCCACACTATTTCAAACAATAACGTATTTTGTTAGGGACCGCGAGATGGAGGCACTTCTTAATTGTCTCTTCATTGGATACCGTTTATAATTGGCGATAGTCGTCTTGGACCAGTTACTTTGATTGGCTACTCATTGGTGAAGATCGAACTGTCCCCGTAGTCTCTAAAAATTACATAGGGCTGAAATGGCCTGGCTTACTCCCTATAACAGAATTAAAGGTGTTCGCTGATTTATTTTTAAATTAGAGAATCACTGTGAATATCGTTTCTTTAGTTCGAACGGTACCACTCTACTTCCCTATAGAGATCTCTCTCTCCCTCTCTTTGTACATAAGCTCTTTCTCTACAGAAATTTGAAAAAGAGCTGTTTTATTTCATTTTTAAAGATGCTCATGCGTCCTAGCTCCAGTAGGTGTTCCTACATGTGTCGTACAGCAGCTGCAAATTCTCGTTATACCTTTTCAATCCTATCGAACTACCCGAGGTTTGTGGCAACTTTCCAAGGTCCTCTGGATGTGTCAAAGACCTCGGGTAGTTCGATAGTTAACAGAACCATTTTATAGTCTGCTACTGAACTGCCAACCGCTTTATCTAACAGCGAGTGCTCTACGTTGCTGGAAATATCAACGTCGTCGAGTCTCTTTGAAATTCCTCCCCGCTATCATGTGGTACGGACTCTGTCTGAATGATACCTCCACCCCACGTCAACGAAGTCGACATTATCAGAACAGAGTTTCAGTTCCCTAGAGCCAGAGGTAACAGAATTATTGTTACCACCCTATCTTATCATATCGCGTGTATGAGATGCAGTTCCGGTTCTCTCCCCCCCTTCCCCACCCGCGATGATATATTGAACCTCGTAAAAGTAGGATTTCTGGGGGGTGAAAAACATACATTGCTGGTGGACATTATTAGGGGTATAGACAGTGAGGAAGCGAATATCCCTTCCCTCAAACTTGCAGTCTATACAGACTGGACGTCCTGCAATATCTTTTTCACATTGAATAAACCCGCTTAGAATAAACTAACGAAACGAATAAGGATATCACCCTCTCCCCGCCTCTTGATCAAGGGTCTCCAAAACACCAGAAGCTTTGTAAAGGGGAAGCTCCTGGTAATGTTTTCAATGTCCCAGAAAAATGCGTTTCCTGCAAGAATAGTACATGAACATGATGCAGTTAAAATAGTCTCCGCACACCGTACTGTGCGGAAATGGATCGCAAACCTATTTCTGTTAATGTCTCGTGTAAAGCTGTCGTGTCCTCATCATGAAGACTTATATTCTGTATGCGAGAGGGAATTTCTTAATGTTTCTGATGAGACTGTTAATATATTCGTTTTGGAGCGTCTAGCCATTCCATGTTTACACAGGTATCGGCTAAACCCTCCTGCTGAACATGTAAAATAAGTTCCTCTCCACAACCGAACTTATCGATTGTGGAGAGGAGCCTTTCCTGCTAATAAACGAAACGAGCGAACTATGACTGCCCTTACTTTAATAATACTTGGAAGTGAAGTCGTGATATTTGTTGTTGCTTCAGTGGAGATGGACAGACTGTGTGAATTATCATTCACCTTGGCGGATGATGCATCTGTGGAGGGAATGGACACATTTTCTTGAGAGGTAGATACTGTGTCTTCTGCAGGCTGACTGTTTTTTTAACTTCTTTCTCCTCTTGTTCCCTCTGGTTTTGATGGTGGCAGAGGTTATTTCCATTTCTTCCACTATTCCTCCCTCTTGAACAGGCGGTGATGGTGTTACCATTTCCTCAGCTGCTGTCACCATAGCTGTAACGACGGAGGTCTCCATCTCTATTTTATGAGTTTCCTTCTTTTTTTTTCCCCAAGGAAGTTCTCATGAACTCTGCCCGTTTAACCTCCTCAGGACCAGTTGTTGTTGGTGGTGGTGGCAGAGACAGATATTCTTGAGCCTTGTTTTTGTGCTTGGATGTGTCCTATTATCTGACGGAGATGTCCGATAGGGACACGAGTTGATCCTGTGGTTTTGTTGATGGCATTTTCTGCAAGGGTTATTTCAATTCTCTAGGTATGTCCAGATTCACAACAGTGTCTGCATTTGGCTCGTAAATATTCTGTTCCTAGATGGTCATAGGAGCCACTCCTAAAGCACTGCCTCCTGAGTAGTTGACCATAACCTTTGCAGATCCTATAAGCACGAATTTGGGATCAGATCTCTTCATTCATTTCCATGGTGAAACTTCTCCCCAGATTAGCAATATCACTGGTATTATATTTTTGCATTTATTCCTGTTAACGATCCCGTAATTGTTTCTGGCTTCGCGCGATTCCTAAAATTAAACCCAATACGCTAATGCTCCATGAAGAGTACACTTTTAGACGGGTAAACAGTGCATCACATTCTCGTTAACAGCGGGGTGTGAAGTCAATACATACACCTTTGAGTCCTTTGAACAGACATCTATAAAAGTACAGATGCCGCAGCGGGTTAAATTCTTAGCGTTCAAGTGGTTTTAAATCGCCCAGAAATCGAAGCATGGTGAGCGCTGAAACAATAGCATCTAGAAATCACTGGTTGTGATTGGTTATTGTATCAACCAATCCAATTGAATGTTGTTATTTGTCACGAGTTGCTGTTTTTGTTTTCTGAGTGTCATCTGTTTTGCGTGTGAGGTGTGAACTGGCATGTTTAGGACACCGATATAGATAAGTAATTTTCTATAAGTAATTTATAATTTTTTTGCCCATATTTACAACAGGACACAGTGTTGATGATGTACTGAATGTCCCGTTTTCTGCCAGAGTTTTCGCGGATTGTATGATTGTAATCGAAAGAGGTGGGAACTTGTGTATAAATAAGTAAAACGAGTTATTTCAGCCTTTCCTTGAAAGGAAAAATAATAATTTCCCAAGTGATTACTTTTTCCAATTTCTGTGCCTATTATATGGCTGTATTTAAAAATCGCATCAAAATTCAAATTATCCGTGTCTCACTCTAGTATTTGCCAATTATAATCTAAAGTGGACCTCAAGGGCTCACTTTAGTGAGTACGGGAGTGGCGAACCCGAGGTATTTGATGCTGGACCATACCTTATTTCATGTAATATACATCTGTTATATTATCTATAGGATGGTCCCTACTCTTATTTCTTTCTATCCTTTTCTTCTTTCTTGTTCCTTCCCCCAATGCTATTCGAGTGATTCTTTCAATGTTTCTACTTTTTTCATCTCTTCATGCATAGAAGGCAACTTTACTAAAGACTGCGGGAGGTGGAGAAGTGGAAGATGGAAAGTATTCATGTGGAAAGGGGGCTAAAAGTAATTTTCGCACTGGATCTTGGAATGTGAATACCTTACATCAAACTGGAAGATTGGAGATTGTAAAGATGGAGATGCTAAGATTGAAAATAGACGTTCTGGGAATGGCTGAGGTGAGATGGAAAGGAAAAGGAGATTTTAGAACAGAGGATGGAATAAGAATAATTTACTCAGGAGGGGAAGAGCAACATCAAGCAAGTGTTGGAATAATATTGAATAAACGAGTAGCAGGATGTGTGGGAGGCTACTGGCAAATCTCAGACAGAGTTTTAGTGGTAAAGTTGAAAGCAAAACCAAGAAATATTCTACTTATCTAGATATATTTACCTACTTGTGATTATGAGGATGAGAAGGTAGAGAGAGTTTATGGCGATATAGAACAGGGCTTGAAATGTAAAGCAACAAAAGATATAATTATAATACAAGGCGATATGAATGCAAAAATCGGAAGAGGAAGGGAGGAAGATATTGTTGGGATATTTGGATTGGGAGTGAGAAATCAAAGAGGAGATATGTTGTTGGATTTCTGTAGAAAGCATGATTTAGCAATTATGAACACTTGGTTTAAGAAACATCCAAGAAGATTGTACACATGGAAAGCCCCAGGGGAGGATATAAATAGTAGAAGAAATCAGATCGATTATATTTTGATAAACAAAAGATATAGAAACATTATAAAAGATGTGACAACATATCCAGGAGCAGACTGTGATACAGATCACATATTGTTGTCAACTAAGATAAGGATTAATCTAGAAAAGGTAACTACAGGGAAATGGAACAAATCATGGAACATGGAGCGGCTGAAGATACCAAGTACGGCGAATGAATTCTCAAAGAAAGTAGAGGAAGAAATGAACGAGAGAAACATACAAGAAAATGATGATGCAAGTGAAAAATGGAAGATTCTGAAGGAAAGCATAATTACTGCTACAGAATTACATTTAGCTAAAAAAGAGGAGGAAAGAGAGAAAAGAAAGAAACCATGGATGACGGAAAATATTTTGAGGAAAATAACACAAAGAAGAACGTTAGTTAATAGTAAAACAGAGGAGAAGAAAAAAAAAGCAGTATAAAGACTTGAGTAGGGAGATACAAAGAGAGATAAGAAGGAAAAGGAAGAGTGGTTAGATGGCTAAGTAAAGATGCAACAGCAAAGGCAGAAAGAAAGGATATAAAAGGTGTTTATAAAACATTAATATGATGACAGGAAGGAGAAAGATGCTAAGGACTGGAGCAATCAAGAATGAAAGAGGTGAAATTCTGATAGAAAAAGAGAAGATATTACAGAGATGGGAAGAATATGTAATTAAACTTTACAAAGACAGGGAAAGGGGAGAAAATCAAAGGAAAGAATATAGTGGGCAGAGACTGTGCATCATGAGGGAGGAATTGAGTCTAGCAATTCAAAAGATGAAAGAAGGAAAATCCCCTGGAATAGATGGTATACAGATAGAATTTATAAGGAATATAGGTGAAAAAGGTATGGAAGTGTTATGGCAAATTATTAACGGAATTTATGAAGGACAAGAATTACCAGAGGAGTTTAGAAGATCAATTTTTATCCCCATTCCAAAAAAGACGGGCGTTTTAGACTGTAACAATTTTAGAACGATAAGTCTTATTACTCACACAGAAAAAATTCTGGTGCAAATAATTTTAGAGAGAATTAGGAATAAAATAGAAAAAGAAATGAATGAGGAACAGTTTGGATTCAGAACCAACAGAGGAACTAGAGAGGCTATAACTTGTCTAAGAATTATTGGGGAGAAAACACTAAACCATGGTGGAAAGTTGTTTTTGGGATTTCTAGATTTTGAAAAGACATTTGATACAGTGAAACATGAAAGGCTTTTTGATATTCTAGAAAATACTGATATTGACTCTTATGATTTGGAAATTTTAAATAGATTATATTGGTCACAAATAGCGTCAGTGTGTGTAAATGGAGAGGAAACAGGAGAATTTTCGGTGGAGAGAGGAGTCAGACGAGGATGCAAGTTATCAAAATTATTGTTTAACTTTTATAGTAAACAAATGTTTAGAGAGGCACTTGAGGATGTAGAAGAAGGAATAAAAATAATCGGAAAAATCATTAATAACTTAAGATATGCGAACGATGTAGTAGTGATGGCAGAAAGTGAAAATGGGTTACAACAAATTATTCAAAGAATTGAAAACTCTTCTAAAGAGTATGGACTAAGAATTAACACAAAAGAGACCAAGATAATGATAATGGGTAGAAAAATAGGAGATAATGTAAAAATAAGATGTGGAGGAAAGATTTTAGAAGAAGTGGAAAGATTTCAATATTTAGGTAGCTGGATCTCAGAGAAAGGAACTTCAGAGTTGGACATTAGAAATAGAATAGGCAAAGCTAAATCGGCATTTATTGAAATGAAGAGAATTTTAATAAATTTTAATATTAACTTTTATTAAATTTAATTTTATTAGTTAATATTAAATTTTTAATATTAACTAATATTAAATTTTAATGCCTATTTTAATAAAATAGGCGTTAGAATTGGAATAGTTAAAGCAACAGTTTGGAGTATTGCAAATTACGGAAGTGAGTCATGGACACTAAGAAAGAGAGATATGGAAAGAATTAATGCATTGGAAATGTCGTGTTATAGAAAGATGGAAAAGATTAGCTATACAGAAAGAATATCAAATCAAGAAGTTTTAAGACGAGTTGGAAGGAAAAGAACACTGTTAAAGAATATTATGCAAAGAAAGACTAGATTTGCAGGACATCTTCTGAGAGGTTCTTCGGGACGCCTGACAAGAACTATTTACAAGGGAAAGTTGAGGGGAAGAGAAGACGTGGAAGACCAACTAGAGAGTGGCTTAATGTCATCGTGGAATGGACTGGTTTAGGAATGATGGAAGCGACAGACAGAGTGAAATGGAGAAGAGCTGCTCATCTGCTGCAACCCTCTTGCTAGAGGATGCTACCGGACGACGACGAATCTAAAGTAACCACGAAGCGTAAACCCTTTGTGCTTCTCACATAAACGGCGCTTGAGAAGTATAGCTGTGACCTTCTGCTTTCCATATCTAAACTTATATTAATTGATAAATTAAAGTGTTCAAAGTTATCTTACAATTAATTGCACTGGACCAATTAAGATGAGCGCTGATGAAACATGCACTCTTAAAATTTTCATACATCGATAAAAATGCAATCATACGGTCAAATTGACGTGAATTTTGCACCGATGTCCGGAGTTTTTGTCTGCAGCAGGTCCAATAATATCAGTGGTGACGCACGTGTCATGTGCGTAAAATTTTCTAATTCAATGACTGAAATCGGGCCAGGAAAAGAAGGTAACCAGGCTTGATGGCGTGCAAGAGAAAGCATGATCATACAGCACACAAGTAAAATTAATGCAGAACGTTACTATTTCAAAGGGTGCAAAATGCTTTTTATACCCCCCATTGTCTGATATCTAGATACAATGAGGGCTAAAAATTTACGATCTGTTTGCTCGTCCTTTGCGGGCGTGGAGGTTACGTATCTTCATTTGAGATTAAGATGGCTTTAGGTCGTTTATGTTTGTAGTAGTCATGTTCACTGTAATTTGCAGCCACTTGTATCAGTTCATTAGGGTATGCAGACATTTTTAGAAAGAACTTTTTTGTTGCTAGAGAAAGTAAGAAAGAGTAGATATACGGGATGTTTGTGTCCCAATACCCGACATTTTATATTTTAGAAAAAGGTGTTTTAATAAAATTCTAGAAATCAACAAATATTTCATCATCTCATCTTCCTTTTACCCTCTTTTACCTTGCGGTGTCGAGTGTTTATTAATTATCGGACCTCAAACCGTTCACAGGATAAGGTGGTCCACCCTACGGCCCGGTAGTGTTGAGTTGTGAAGGCCGGTTTGCCTGCTTTGCGGGATAAAAAAAAACCCAGGATTAACTGGGGAAAAACCAGCCTACTGTCCACGCCCAAGGCAGGCTAACTTGGCTATGGCTGAGGAAGATCCTTCAGCTCCTCACGTCGTCGAGGGCAATCGAACCTAGGGAACTCCTTCCCCAGGCATATGGTTGCAAAGCGTACAGCCACTAGGCTAACCGAGCGAACAAATATTTCTAATATTTTAAAGATAAAAGCAAAATTTTCTAAGAATAATAAAACTTTCTATATTAAACTTAATAGAAAATAAATTTTAAGGTGATGTGTATAAAATCACAGGACCTTTTTGATCTGCCTAGAATGCTCTGAAAATTTAATGTATAGTAAACGCTATACACTAAATTAAACATATTGATCCAAACTTGCGAATGTATACATACACCGGTATTGAGGTACATCAAATTCCAGACTACTGAAATGTTTTTTTTTTCCACTGAAATCTCAAGTACATTCAAAATTCAAAGCTTGAAATTTGTACACCTATGAAACAAAGCAAAAGACAATTTATGTGTGTGTGTGTGTGTGTGTGTGTGTGTGTGTGTGTGTGTGGTTCTCGGCCTCGACCATAGATGGTAAAATTGTTGGCACGATTTTTTTTTCTAAATTGTTGCATCTGTCATAAACATCCATGAGAAATTGCAAGTCATTCTATCAAGTAGTTTTTTTTTATACAGCTGTCTGAAGAAAAAGTGTTGTCTGTATCCCTTGAAATGGATAAAATTGAGTATAGCGCGGTTATAAAATTCTTCGTGAAAGAAGGTTTAATGCCAAAAGAAATTCAATCGAAGTTCATAAAAGTTTACGAACCCTCTTCTCCTTCGTTTTCGACAATTAAGAAATGGGCTGCCGAGTATAAACGTGGCAGTACCAGCCTTGAAGATTGATACACTTTTTGGACGTGAAGGACGTCCAAAAAGTATAACAACACCAGAAATCATTGATCAAGTGCACGATATGGTATAGGATGACCGGTGAGTCAAAGTGCGTGAAATTGCTGAGATTGTAGACATTTCAAAAGAACGTAGGAAATGAAAAAGCTTTGCGCAAGATGGGTGCCGCTCTTGATCACAGCAGATCAAAAACGCACTCGCATGAAAATCTCTGAACAGTGCTTGGAGCGTTTTAACAAGAATAAAGCTGATTTTATGCTTCCATTTATTATTATGGATGAGACTTTGATTCAACACTACACAATATAATCCAAACAGCAGTCAAAACAGTGGACAGAAGCCGGTTGTTCAGCTCCAAAGAAAACAAAGTCGGTTCCATCACCAGGAAAAGTCATGGCATCAGTGTTTTGGGATGCATTTTGTTTATTAATTATGTTGAAAAGAGTAAAACAATAACCGGGGAATATTATTCCGATGTATTAACCAGACTAGACGAAAACATTCATGCGAAATGACCCGGTTTTCAGAATAAAAAAATCATCTTGCATCAGGACAATGCACCTGCCCACAAAGGTGTTTTGGTATTGGGATACCAAAACACCTTTGTGGTATCTGGGGATCTGCACTATGAATTGTTGGAACATCCACCCTATTCCCCAGCTTTGGCTCCCTCTGACTTCTATCTCCTTCCAAATCTAAGCCTCTTCCTCGCTGGTCAGCGTTTTTCTTCTAATCAAGAGGTGATTACAGCTATAGAGTGATATTTTGCAGATCTACTGAGAACCACTACAGGGACGGGATAATGGCGCTAGTGCATCACTAGAATAAATGTATTAGTCTTAATGGAGATTATGTTGAAAAATAAAAATAATTTTGAAATTATAAATTCGTTTTTTCATTGTTAGGCCGAGAAAATTTTGAGACCAGCTTCATATACGTGGCTTCCACCACAAAAGATTAATTATTCCATTAGTAGATTCATATCTTGGGTAGTCTAAGACAGTGGCTCACTCAAGATTTAATCTTGCGGGGGGGGGCCGAGTTGAGTAGACGATTTGAGAATGCATACTACGCATTGCATACGACCTATGACTGAGCATCTGCAGTGATCGCCAATACATGATACCGGTGATCTCCTCTGGCCCGGCTCGGGCAAACGAAGTAGCGCTCGGTCCCCCCGAGCACTACCGCCTTGCGTTCACAGCGGCCGTGATTCCCCAGAGCTATAGGGTATTCCCACCTTATGTGACTGCTAATTCATAAGTAGTGTAGAAATAGAAGACACGACACAAGATAAATAAAAAAAAAATAAATTTTAATTAGAAAAATATTTATGGAAAATTTTCTAGTATTTTTTTTCCTTTTTCTTTTTTGGGGGACAGGGCCCCTTTCCCCCCCGGGTGCGCCACTGGTCTAAGATAATTTATTAGTTCTGAAATCTCTTGTGAACAGACCAAACATTGCGAAGCCAATTCACTATTCTAGTAGGTGGAGCTGAGTCGTTTACACAAGATGAGGAAGTTCATCTTCCACTTTAAATTAGTAGTGATGACCAGTTTATGTTATTTTTATTATTCTCATCTATAGAAGAAAAATACATTTGAAAATGCCATGTGTGAACTTTTAAGTGAAAGAAGAATTCAATCTTAAAATATCTTTGAAAATGAATAAGTAATTAAGGTCAAGTGGAACAGGAAAATCTTTGAAGAGAAATAAAATATCTTGTGTTTCCACAGTAGGTAGTTATCATTACAAGATATTATATTATATTATATTACATTTGAAAAGGAACGAAGAAGGCAAACTGTACGATATTTCATTTTGAAACTTACTTATTCATTAGCACCTGGTAGCTAATGCTGATTTATCTCACGATTCTTTATATTGTTCACATTTTCGAATCGCTACTATTCTTCCCCTCCTTTAAATATAGCGAATTGCGTGGAGGTTTACGGTATTGAGACCACGTTATTGTGTAATTAAAGAGTTTAATAAAAATAAAAAAAATAAGCAATTAAAACTCGACAAGTTTCGTAAGTCGTAACTTACGTAAAGATTTACACAACAAAAGCCTATTAACAATTAATTATACATATATTAGATGTTTTTATGATAACTTCACAACTGTAACATATCATTGATAAATTAGAATACAAATGATAAATTCGTTACTGTATGCGTATTGGAACATTGCTAGTTGCTGCTGTCACGTTCTGTGGTATCACGCGCGCTATTCTTAGGTCCGTGGCAGTTCAATTTTTCACGAAAGCAGACCATGCTTGATGTAAAATTAAGCCTTGATTTTTATTGGATTGTGTAGAGATCCTAACATTTGCGAGGATACCTTAAATTTTCTTATAAAACAGTTACGATCAATATATGTGGAATGTCACTCTTGATTTCTGCGACATCTTTTACCTGTTCAGACAATGCGGATCTCTCCCGACCTTCCTGTCTGGCCTACATAACAAATGCCACAAGAGCAGTGAATATCGTAGAAGCCTGGCTTTTTCGTAGGGTGATGTGAAAGTTATGATACATTCTTAAGTACGGGTTAAAAAATGGCGTCTATGAGATTCATTGCTCTTGTAACATTTTACGCAAAATTGCGTAAAATGCGAATTTTACGCAAATGTTAACACACACACACACACACACACACGCTCTGACCTTCATCTCAGTTAACAAGCAGTTTATATTCTGTTCCTCATTTAAATGTATTGTCCGTTTAGCAAAAATCTTTAATTAATTTTATCCGTCGTTTCGATTTTTTACAATCAACAGTAATTACGTAGGAAATGTATTGTTGTAATGGAAAGCAAACCCGTTATTTCGCTAAATAGTTGAAATAAAAATGAAGTGTTTTGTTCATATTTTTTATTGTTGACCATCATAATGTATATCGTTCAAATATATGAGGTTAACAAAAGTTGGAGTTCAAAAGCTTAAGAACATTTTGACGTGCACTTTTTTTTTACCCTTCATTTCACTTCCGTGTTATAAAGAATCAAGTAGGTTTCTGAAAATATGATTAGTAATTATTCAATACTAAGTTTATATTATATTAATATTGATATTAATTTATATTAATATTAATTTTAAGATCAGTACTTCTTAATTAATAATATCTCATTTAAATTAATAATTTAAAAATTAAACATTTCTAAAAACTTAAGTTAGTGATGTACATAAATAATCGCTAAAATACTGCAACGTTTTGAGAAATTATTTAAATCATTTATAACTGTAATAACATAAATGGAAACCTTTATGGAAATCTTATCCATACTGATTTTAATACAAATAAGGAACAAAATTAAAAATTCCAATTCCGTTGTGGATTATAATGTAGATAATATACACTACGCTATGGGAGAAACTTTTTGCAAGTTCCTCAAGCCAACATGTAGATGTTTATTGGATATTATGGCAATCAAACTTGGTTACATACATGATATTCTATTTCTATCGTAAATCCTACCTTGTATATTTTATCATTCTATATTGTAAATTTAGTTTTATACTGTATATTACCCATATTGCAAATGTTTGTACTATATGGTATAACATTCCATATTGTAAATTCTTAATTCTTAAAAGAACTGGGCGATGGACTGAGTCCGTGACTCTTTATCCCGTCATCTGAATGAAGTAAATCTGTGTGGATAGAGTGTTATGGAGCTAAAAAGCTCTAGTCATGGCTGGGTAACGGCAATAGCCGAGCCTCAGTTAAAACTTCATTGGCTACAGCATTGCCATTTGTTACCCTGAAGTCCTAAAAAGGACTACGAAAGTTTGTCTTATATTATATATCATCCCATGCTATAAATGGTGTGTGTGTGTGTGTGTGTGTGTGTGTGTGTGTGTGTGTGTGTGTGTGTGTGTGTGTGTGTGTGTGTGTGTGTGTGTGTGTGTGTGTGTGTGTGTGTGTGTGTGTGTGTGTGTGTGTGTGTGTAATTATGTACTAAAGGAAAAGATATATGAAATAATTATGTATCTAATAATCTGTGCAAAAAAATCAAGATATACGAGTATATAGACATATAGACAAGTGAATGCCTATCTACTATACCTATCCACGTGAGTACGGTAATCGAAATCCTATATTTTTATTGTAAATTATGCATTGTATATTGTACATTTTATACACTGTAAATATTTGTATTATATGGTATTACAGTCTATATTGTAAACGGTTGTATTATACATTATTCATTAGATACCTGTGAATGTTTGTCTTATTGTGTATCATCGGATATTGTTATTATTTGTCTTATATGGTATATCATCGACTACTGTAAAAGTTTGTCTGCTATAGAATAGTATTCACAATACCATTCTATAGCAGAATACCATCCCATGTTCTGAACGATCTTCTTATATGGTATATCATCCTATATTTAAATGGTTGTCTTTTATGTGGTGTATCATTCTACATTGGAATTGTTTGATTTATATTGTGTGTCATGTGAATGTTTGTCTTAAAGATGAATACATAATTATGTATTCAATAAAAACATGTAACAGTCTATGTGCACAGTATTCATTACACAGATGTAACTCCGCTTTTATCTGAAATCCTTCCTTGTATCATCCTATATCATGTTGGTCTTATATTGTATATTCATACCATATGTTTGTATTATATGGTATATCATTCCATATTGTAAATACATTATCCGATCAAAAGTATCCTCCGGACACCCCCCCCTCCCCTCTGTAATTCGTAAGCTGACGTCACTACGATTTCCCTTACCGGTATAAAAGTAAGCACGGAGCTGTGTGTTGTTCAGTGATAAGAAGTACGAGCAGAATGGGTAGGTCAAGGAAGTCAGTGACTTCGAACCTGGACTAGTTATTGGTGCCACATTAGTAAGAAATCTGTCAGAGACATTTCAACCCTCCTCACATCAACCCTCCTTCACGTCACCAACTGTTGCCCAAGTCAACAGTTAGTGACGTGATTGTGAAGTGGAAACGTGAAGGCACAATCACAACAAAACCACGGTCGGGTTGGCCTCGTTTGATGACAGACAGAAATCGTCGAGCGTTCAAGAAGGTGTTTCGTGGAAATCGCCAGACATCGAGTGAAACAATCATCCCGGAGTTCCGCGAACCACCAGGATGATTGTTCTCGATTCCTCTTAATTCTTAAGAGGAATGGGGTTCCATGGTCGAGCAGCTGCCCATAAACCAAACGTTTCTCCTGTGAACGCTAAGTGCCGCTTGCAGTGGTGTAAAGAGCGACGCCACTGAACAGTGGACAACTGGTTTGGAGTGATGAATCACGCTTTACCATGTGGCAATCCGATGGGAAGGTCTGAATGTGCCGAATGCCTGGAGAACGATTCCTGCAAGCGTGGGTAGTGCCAACAGTGAAATTTGGAGGAGGTGACGTTATAGTGTGAGGGTGTATTTCATGCAATGGACTTGGCCCTCTCGTAACACTACACGGAAATCTAAATGCGGAAGGGTACAAGGACATTTGGCTCGTTGCTTGCCGTCTACAGTAGAGCAATTCGGTGATGATTATTGTCTGTATCAGCATGACAATGCTACCTGCCATAAAGCAAGGTCTGTGAGAGAATGGTTTGTGGACAATAACTTTCCAAAAATGGACTGGTCGGGCTAGAGCCCTGACCTAAATCGCATAGAACACATTTGGGATGAATTAGAACGCCGACTTCGTTCATGATGTGAACGAAGTTCATGGCAGTTCATGATGTGAACGCCGACTTTGTCGGCGTTCACATCATGAACTGCTCTGGCTGCAGCTCTTCAGGAAGAATGGGCTGCCATTCCTCCAGAGACGTTCTGACATCCTGGTAGAAAGTCTCCCCGGCAGAGTTAGAGCTGTCATAGAAGCAAAGAGTGGAGTCACACCGTATATTAATGTCCACTACTGGAAAGTGTGTCACAGGGAAATTCTGATTACAGTTACCAGTAGGTGTCAGCATACTTTTGATCAGATAGTGTATTTGTCTTATATATTGTACATCATCCTATATTGTGAATGTCTGTCTTATATTTTATATCATTCGATATTGGAAATGTTTGTCATGTCACTCAATTATGTAACTGTATATGATGTAATGATATTATGTAATTAGTATATGAGCTATATGGTAAAAGTTGTCATTGTTTGACTTTTATTGTACATCATTGCATAATGCTCATGTTTGTCTTATAAGTGAATACATAATTATCGTATACAGTATATATTTATGTATAATTATGTATTATCTAAATTAATCTGTGCTATTTAATAATCACTAATATATAGACAAGTAAAGAACTATATATTGTATCTACCCCAACGCTTATGTATTTTTCTAGTATTCAGTATGGCGATTAGCCTTCGGTACACACGTGTAATTATATTTATTTTCGTAAAATCTGCCTTGTGTATTTTATCAACCTATACTGAAAATGTTTTTTTATATGGTTTATCATTCCATGTTTAAATCCTTGCCTTATATCATTACTTTTGAATATTTATCTTATAGGCTATATCATCCCATATTGTGAATGTTTGTCATATATTATATATCATCCTGTATTATTAATATTTGTCTTGTGTAATATATTATCCCATACCTTGAATGTTTGTCATATATTATATCATTATATTATGTCATATACATCATCCAATATTACTATTACTATTATTTATCTTATATCACAAACAATATCACACAACTCAAGATAGATAATCTACCAATGATCAACAAAAAATTACTAACACCAAGTCAACAGAAAACTATGAATTTTCCACCTGTAATAAAACAGGTATTGAAAGAAGTACTTTTACAGCTAAAACCAAAGACCACTCCGGGAATAGACAAAATAAGACTCATTGACCTTTTAACACACTTTGAACAAATAAATACAATACTTTTGAGACTCGTGAACGTAATATTAGACACTAGCATTATTCCACAACAACGAAAAACTGCGATAATTACGCCAATTTACAAAACATGGTAAAAGAAATGATACACAGAACTACAGACCAATAGCTAACCTACTTTCATTTCAAAAATTCTTGAAAAAATAACACACAAGACTACAGAACTATTTACAGAAGTACAACATTATCTCAAAAAACCAATACGGCTTTCAGAAAACAAAAAGCATCATCACTTTATTAGAAGACATCGCCGACGCCATAAACAAAGCCCTCGATAAAAACAAGTACGCTGTCCTTATACTGCTTGACTTAACCAAAGTGTTTGATATACTTGAACACGACATACTACTTACCAAACTATACTCAATCGGAATAAGTGGAACACTGCACACCACCTGGTTCAGGAACTATTTCGCAAACAGAACACAAGTAATAAAAATGGCACATATTACCGTCGGGGTATACAAATAAAACAAGGTGTACTGCAAAGCGCCATATTATCACCTACTCTATTCAACATATATATTAAACATTCAACATGTTCATAACCTGGCCATACGAAGACAAATATTTCAGTACGCAGATGACATCTCGCTACTAGCAGTCCACACAGACATCAACACTGCTCTCGCCAAAGCACAACAAGACCTAAATGCAATCACAACATGCTTCTACCAAAACTCAATTGTAATCAAAGGCACCAAGACACAGATGTTAATTATTCATAATCCGAGAATCATGCGCCCCGCACCACTATCGCTACACTGTCACACATACCACTGCATTAACAACAAAAATACCTCTCAATGTCCCGAAATCAAACCAGTAACACATGCAAAATACCTTGGCCTTTACATACACTGTCACCTTAAATGGATAAAACATATAGAATACATACTAAACTCTGCATCATTGCAGCAAAACTCTTCCAAGTAAAAGACATGATTCCATCTAACTTAAAAAAACTCCTATATCACAGTCTGCATATCCCTACTCAGATACGATATACCAGTCTATGCAAACACATCAAACATCTACCTAACAAAATTTGAAACATTACATAGTAAAATTGTATCAATAGTGATTTGGAGACCTTATACACAACAACCAATAACCGAACCGCTTATGGCGATACACAGAATCCTGAGCAATAAAAATACGAAACACTACATAATGTTACTAAGGAATTACTTCAACATCACCTATCGTAACAACAGAGACGCATATCGCATAACACGACCCACACAACTGTCTACATCCCTAGACCCTTCAACAACTCATAAGGTTCTTTTGTGAGATCACATCAGATACCCACGCTACTCAACAACCTACCAAGAAATTTAAAACACATAGACAACTACAGAACAATAAAACACGAACTCCGGAAAATATACCAACACAGTTAATATGGCATTAACACTGATATAAACATCACAAATCACCATCATCCAATGCCTAAATCCCATCCATAAACAGTACCAATCAGCATAAATAGTGAAGGTTAATCTCTTCATAAAAGCTAACCCTAGCTTCGAAGTGGGTGGGATTAGCCTGCCTCATTTAACTGATTCTCATAATCATAGACTGCAAATTATTGTAATGTATATGTCAGTACGGTGTATAATAATAAATGGTGATACTGATATAAAAAATGTGTATTTACAGGGTGTTCGGGATAAATTTGACAGTTTCGTAAGGAAAAAGAAAATCTTCTTTGTATCTATTAAATTTAATGAATTGACAAAAAAACATTACAGGCAGAGTTAATTACAATACTATCAACAAGATTTACTCAAAATAACCACCATTAGCATCGATCACAGCTTCAATTCTGCTTCGGAACCTCGAACAAGCTGATGCTACAGTCTCCCTGGGAAGGGCCGCAAAAACTGTTTTAATTTTATCCATTAACTGGGCTTTTGTATTACTGGAAGTGCGATTGGTGTCTTTTTCAACTGCGCCCCATACAAAATAATCCATGGGGTTAAGGTCTGGGGAGTTTGGAGGCCAAACATTTGGACTGGTGAAGTCGTAGAAATTTTCAGACAACCATTTTTGACTTTTCCCAGAGGTGTGGCAAGGGGCCGAATCCTGCTGCCATACATACGGCCTACCATTGGCTACCCTTGTTATCCAGAGCTTGACTACAGTTAGCAACTCCACGAACAAAGCCCGAATTCCAATGCCAGGGTTCTTCAACACCTGTTCCTGCAGATTTGCGAGGAATTCTGCTGTACGAACGCAATCAGATCGTCTGCTAGGGATCTTTCTTCTTGCTACATCCTTGTAGTCACCATTGCAAGTTTCTAGTTCATGCCTGATTGTTTTTACTGTATTCAGGGAGCATTGGGCAGCAGTCGTAATATCCTTATTTTGATGGCGGGCACGAATCATCATGATACAAGTTATTCTCTTCCATGATTCAGGTGGGTTCCAGCTATCCATCCTTTCTGACATCTTGTATATGAATGAAGAAGGGTCCAAACTTTTAAATGAAGAGAAGTGTGTGTTAATACATGTAACTTACAGAAAAATATAATTAATTATAAATATGTCAGATTTATCCCGAACACCCTGTATATTCAAAGAAAAAATATTAAAAAGAAATAAAGTATACTCTAAACTGTGTATGTACAGAATTTTGTACCGAACAGAAAATGTAACATGTCTTAATTGTATGTAAATACTCTGCATGATCGGTATGATGATAATAGAAATAATTATTATTAAAAAATATTATATAGAGAAATTATATATATTGTTATTGTATATAGAGTGTAAAAATTATTATTATTAAACATTCTGTACTAAACCGAAAATATAATATATGAATAGTCTAAGTGTAAATAGCCTGTATGATAATGATAAGATTTTGTTAAACGAAAAAAAAAAATAAAAAGGGAAAAATATAATATAATAAAATGTAAAATGCAGCATGTAATCATAACATCCACCTTGTGTAACTGTGAACTACATTTGCAAATGATTACTGTGATTGTTATTATTCTGTTATATAAATTCCACATTGCGCAAATTATAAAGATATTAAGAGTGAAATGTATAACGTAAGAAATTATAGTACTGTTGCCTAAACATTATATATAGGGCATTTCTCTGAGTAGTAATAAAAAGTGAAAGTAAAGCGATACAAAATTATTGTACCACTTTTTTCAGATGTTTATTATAGAATTGTAAATTTGTAAAATTGTAAAGTTCATTGTTCATAAGATTACAATGTAGATGCGCATAACTTAAGAGTATGTGCAAGTACTTGTATGTCTGTGTGCTGATATGCAGAAATGTATATAATGTAAATAAGCAGGTATGAATAATAAAGTTAATGACTTGAAAAAAAAAAGTGATAACCAATATTGTGAACGTTTGTGCTACTATTAATATTTATCTTATGCGATATATTATCCATTATTGTTAATGTTTGTCATATATTATACATCATCCCATATTATTAATATTTGTCTTATGTGATATAGATTATCCTATATTGTGAATGTTTGTTATATTATTAATATTAATTACATATCATCCCATAATAATAGTATTTAATAATATATCATCCCATATATCATTAATATTTATCTTATGTGATATATTATCCCATATTATGAATCTTTGTATTATATTGTTTATCGTGTCATATTCTAAATATTTATATTAAATGCAACATCATCCCATATAGAATTTTTGTTTTATATTGTGTATCATCGAAGATTGTAAAAGTGTGTCTTATGTTATATATCACCCCCACATTGTGAAAGTTTACCTTATAAGGTATATCATCGGATATTCTGAATGTTTTTCTTTACATTTTATTTCATCACAAGCTGTGAATGTTTGTCTTCTGTAGTACAGCATGTCATCCCGCATTGTAAAAGTGTATCTTATATTGTATATCATTCCATGTTGAATGTTTTTCTTATATTGTTTGTCATTCCATATGATGAATTTTTCGTCTGAAAGGTGAATAAAAAATTAATTTACTTTTACTTATAAATTTACTTAAACATTTACTTATATTGTAAACATAGCATAGGAATATATATTAATTGCGTATTAAATGAAAACATGTACAAATAATAATGTAATTAATAATCTATGCTAAATATATTTAATGTTTAATATCTTAACATGTTTAATAATGTGTTTTTATGATATGGTATATTATTCCATATCGTAAATGGTTGTCTTATGTAGTACTTCATCCCATATTATGAATGTTTTTGTTATAGTACATATCATTCCATATTGTAAATATTTGTCTTATATATTGTACATCATCCTGTATTGTGAATGATATATATATATATATACAATCCGCGCGATTAATTAGTAGCTATGTGCTTTGCCTGGGGAAGGAATGTCCTAGATTCGATTCCCATCGACGACATGAAGAGCTTAAGGATTTTCCTCCGCCATAGTCGGGTTAGCCGGTCTTGGGCGTGGACAGGACAGCAGGGTTCCTTCCACCAGTTTATCTGGGGTTTTTCATCCCTCAAGCAGGCAAACTGGCCCCGTGAACACACACACACACACACCTATATATCATCTAGCATATTATATATCATTCCATACTCTGAATATTTTTATATGGCATATTTTGCGATATTGTGAACGTTTGTCTTTTATTTTATATCACCCCATGCTGTAATTTTTTCTTGTAATTTTTCTTACTTGTACATTTTATTAATAAGGTATAGTATAATTACATATTGCAATTAGTTATCTGTATTTTATCTCGTCTTGTACTATGCTGTATGCGCTGTGTATATGGACAAGCGTTGATGTTATTGGGAAGTGGAAACGGCAACAGCAGCAGCACAAGAGTGATCTCGTAGGCCACACATTTTGGTCATGTTAATTACTCAATTAACAGAGCAGGGCGGTAGAGTGCAATTCACTTGGAGGGAAAAAAATCGCTTGTCATCGTTTGAAACACTCTCTCTACCAAGTTCGGAATACCCTTATTGGAAGACAAAACCATAATGAAGATAATTTCAAAGATCTTTCACTCTCTTGAAATTTTAAATTTTTTATCAGTGAGAATGTCTCGTTTGTCAATTTGTCAATTATAGAAAATAATTTATAGAATATAACCTTTAATGTTTTGGTCTTTTTAACTCAGAATGAGAACATTTCCAATTGTGTAAAAGGGAAAACTTTTAAATAACACAAGTGTAGACGAGACTTTCTCTAAGTATGTTTTCTCTTCCCTAGCCATCTCCTGATGAGGCACCAAAAAGTGCCGAAACATGTTTCTTGAATGGGGGGAGGAAATCTTAGGATTTCGGACTTAATTAGATAAAAAAAAAGGTTTAAGACTGAAAACAGTCTAACTTGAGAGGACTTCCCAAAAGCGATGTGGGTCTCTTTTGATGTTAAAAAAGGGCAAAAAAAAAAATCAAAATTTAGGAAAATCACTTTTATCTGTCCATTTAGAAGACAGCGCGATTTGGCAAGAAACATGTCGGGATGGTGGGAAAGGCACTTGAACCGGGTAAGTGTTTCCCGTTTATTTTATGAATTACTGATTCCGACTATACTCAACAGGACCAAGATCATGGACGTATATTCAGAGTGTGCGGTGCACACCTACGGAATAGCAATATCACCGATATTATATTTTTGCATTTATTCCTGTTAAAGACTCCTTTAATTGTTTCGTGATTTCGCGTGATTCCTTAATACTTATCTTACGCGATATATTATCCCATATTGTGAATGTTTGTCATATTATTAATACTTATCTTATGTGATATACAGTGTATTATCCCATATTGGAAATGTTTCATGAAGAAGACGCTTTTTTTTGACTCGTAAACAGTGCATCACATACGCGTTAATAGCCTAGGTGTGCGGGCACCTTCGTTTCCTTTAAACAGACGTACAGATGAAGCAGCGAGCCAAACTCTTAATGTTCCATTGGTTTGAAACCACCCAGAAGGAGAGGCATGGTGTGCGCTGAGACAACAGCACTCAGAAATTAGTGGATGTGATTTATTATTGTGTCAACCAATCCAATTGAATGTTGTCATTTGTCATGAGTTGATGTTTCGGTTTTCTGAGTTTCATCTGTTGTTGTTGTTGTTGTTGTTGTTGTTGTTGTTGTTGTTGTTGTTGTTGTTGTTGTTGTTGTTGTTGTTGTTGTTGTTGTTGTTGTTGTCGAGTCCATTGAAGAGCTTCTAGATATGACCGTGGATCTGTAGATCTGCTTTGGCAAAATGTTGAACTTTGATGGAGTAGAGCTTTTCTTTAGGGTTATTGTAAATTTTCTGTAGAGCAGCAGCAGCAATTTCTGGTGCGCATCTGTTTCATCTGTTTTGCGTGCGCTCAGTGTGAACTGACGTGTTAGGAGGACACAGATATAGGTAAGTATTTAATATATAATTTTCTATAAATGATTTATAACTTTTTTGGCCATATTTACAATGGGAAAGAGGCGTTGACAAATTTCTGAATGTCTCCTTTTCTCCAGCGCATTTGCAGATTGTATGATTATAGTCTTAGGAGGTAAGCCTCGTCCTCCTCTTCCAAATTTACTATTATATTTACAACTTTGAGTAATTCAAATATACCAACCAAATATAGCATTCTCCTTCATTATTGTTTCGTGTTATATCTTAAAACAAACACATTGTCCCACTCCCACTCTACGCAGATTTGGTTCCAATTAATTGATAAATTAAAGTATTCAAAGTTATCCTACAATTCATTGCATTGGACTAATTAAGATGAGCGCTGACGTTCTATGCACTCTTAAAACTTTTACAACAGCCACACGAGAGCACACAAGTATATGCATTAGAGAGATATTTTTAATAAGTGAACGGCGATCGGTGTGTAAGAGAAGAAGCTAAATGTCTTCACTTCGGCGTTGTAAAATAAACAAGACCAATTCATATTTCATAGCCGAATATCATCATCATCATCATAAGTATCCTCAAAGGGTGTTCAGGCTATTATGACAGCCCTACATGATTAAGTTTACATTATTAATAATCATCTATGTACAATTTTCCTCCAAATTAGTCTATTACTTGTCAGCATTCTGATACTGTCGTATCTAACTTTTGTACTGCTAAGGGACTTATGACTAATATAAGGGACTTATGACTAATATATATATACTGAGGTGTGCACGTCCGGCTGGAGCCACGATTTTCAAAACAACAGAGCTGACTGGAAAAAAAGACAAGATATACCAGATGTTTAATCAGTGGAAAAATAATACACATTGTTTGTCTAGGTTCCATGAAAATTCATCGAAAAAACAGTTTTTCGAGATACAATTCATCGAAAAAACAATTCAGCGAAAATTTTAACTAAAATTTCGTTAAATTGTTCCAGCCAAAGCGGAATTGCTAATATCATTTCGAAACTTTCTTTCAAAAATGTTATAATAAAAGTGATCCATTTAGAACAAAAACCGAACCGTGCAGAGTGAGAAAGCAATGCTTCTTTAATAGGGAATAATTATCGAACAATATGGTTTCTTGTACCGACAACTTCTACTAATTCTGCTAAGTCAGAGAGTTACTGTAATACATAATTTGGACACGTGATTTCTTTGTTGCCCCGAATACAGCTGAACTGAAAACTGGAACGGTTCGACGTTTTTCTTGCAAAAGTTTCGATTAGCGAATCTGAATCAGATTCGCTATTTGAAACTTTTTTTCATCCCATAATAAATTAAATATAAATATTATGGGATGAATAAAATGCATCCCATAATAATTGCTGTATGGAAGTCGCATATTACTACTACTAACAATAATAATAATGGAGCCTGCGTGGGCTGGGCTTTTCCTCCCGGAAACAGGAAAATGAGTCCAATGAACAGACGTGAAACAGTTATCGGACAAGAAAGACAATGAAACCATATTGTTCTATAATTATTCCCTATTAAAGTAGCATTGCTTTTTCACTCTGCACGGGTCAGTTTTTGTTCTAAATGGATCACTTTTATCATAACATTTTCGAAAAGTTAAACTTTTCGGTGAATTGTTTTTTCTATGACTTGCATTCTCGACGAATTGTCGTTCGGTGAATTGTTCATTCGATTAATTGCCTTTTCGATGAACTCTCCGGATACCGCTACTATTGTACTATAGAGCAGTCTTCCCGCTGATGTGTTTTGCAAGGAATGCAATATACAGTATTTTAAATCAAATGTAAACAAGTTTCTCCCTTCCCAACTCACTACCCATATATGGTACTAATGACAGTTTGATTATTAGTACTTAATGTACTAATAATCAAACTGTCTTTAAATAATTATAAAAGGAAAGAGCCATCGGCTTAATTTCGGCGATGTAAATTATATAGGAAACATTTATTTAAAAAAAAATACAATTCAATATATCAATCAAAACAAATATTGCACTCATTTCCTCAAATCAGAAACCTATCATACTTTCTGATTTTTTTTTTTTTAAACGACTGAGTATGGTCTGCTATCCGATGCGATCATTTCAGCCATATCTTAATACAAAACTTTTTGCCTATTTATCATCAACATCCTTTTCTTTTCTTCTCTCTCTCTCTCTCTCTCTCTCTCTCTCTCTCTTTTAGATTATTCGTTAACGTCAAAGAGCATTTCTTGTTTATGGCCCAAACTGTCCTTTTTTACAATATTTTAAGAAAAATGATAAAACTTAGTTGTATAAACAACTTTAAAGACTGCACGATAAAAATTAAAATAAAAACGTCAAAAGAAGTTCCTTGGTAAACTCAAGAAGCTTTTTTTTTTTTACGTGGCGCAAGTTAAGAGGAGGTTTTCCTTGATTCATCGCGTTTATTATGACGCATATAACAGGAATTTTTCCGCTTCTGCCGACTGAACTGAATACCGAATTTTTCTACTGATTTGGTCGAAGCCGAATATCTGAAAAACATGCAGAATACCTTGTGCAAAACCGAATATTGAGCTCATCCCAAGATGTACCCATTTCTTTGTTTGTTACTATTTAGAATATGTGATCATTTCTTTGAGTTGAAATCTCTTCACACTCAAACCTCTCGAAAGCTGAGGTGCGCGAGATATTTAACGTTATTTTATGCGTGCAACTATTACAAATGTCTTATCTATAATTCTGTGACCCTTCTTTACTTAGTAAAAAGAAGAATACGCCATTCAGTGCCTTTACCTCGTTTTCGAATTTTAAAGTGCACTTCGAACCAAATCCCATCGTTAAAATTTCAGATCTATTGCGCTCCGATCTCTTTATTTATTTATACATTCACTTTATAAAAAAACAGACTTCACCACTGTGAAATGCTTTTTTTTTTTGTTTGTTTTACTCCGCAGTTTTCAATTCCCCCCACTCCTGACACATCTTCCCGACACAAATGTTATTTTTCTTTTGTTTTCACTATGGTTTCTTCCAAAAGTTATATCGTCTGCTAACGCGTTTATCTGCAGGCAGTTTCGATTTTTGAAATTTGACCTTTAAAAAAAATAAAAAAAAAACATTAAATAATTATAAGATAATATGTATCGAATCTGCTAAATTCAGCTTCATTGGGGGAAATTGTGATAAACAGTTCCGAAAATGATTCTAACAATATTAATCCATTAAATTTAATAATTTATAATATTAAATTAATTTAACAATTAAATGCTAAATTTAATTGTTAAATTAATTTATATATATATATATATATATGTGTGTGTGTGTGTGTGTGTGTGTGTGTGTGTGTGTGTGTGTGTGTGTGTGTGTGTGTGTGTGTGTGTGTGTTACCGAAAGATAAAAATATGGCATGGTATTTTTAAAAAGATACTACTAGTTAACAAGTTTCGTTGAATAGATCAACATCTTCAGGATCAAATCACAATCAAAGAAATATATAAAGAATTACAGAAACTTAAAATTGTAATAACAGAACAAGTATAAAAAGACAGTAACGTGTTTGAAAACAAAATGCGAGCTTGAGTTCCAAACAAACGTATACTACGCGCTGTCGCGAGTGCGCCAATACTGAACAGAGGCAACGTGTGCCTCAGAGAGATTGAAACCTAGGCTGTTGTTGATATGAGAAGAATCTAGAGAAATTTCTCTAGATTCGACAATCTTTCTTTCGAGCTCATCATAGCACGCATGGATGTTAGAAGTTTCAGTCCGGTTCACAATGTGTTGGCGGCCTTCGTCTGAGTTAACTGAAAAGAGAACGTGGCTAGAGAGAGCGCTGGCTCTAGTCCTGTTGTTGGAGATATCGCTATGGTGTTCTTCCAAACGTAGAAGGATGGATTTAGCAGTCTGGCCATACCACAATCACATAAAATCTTGTACACTCCAGGAAACTGAGTAGGAAGATGTTTCTCTTTAGGTTTACTAAGTATTGAACGAAGTTTTGGGAGCGTAGTGAAGCAAGTTCTGAAGTTAAACTTCTTGAGAATTTTTGCCTTACATCAGCTCTCTTTCACCAAAACTGGCAAAAATTCTCAAGTTTAACTTCAGATTTGGCGCAATCGCGACAGCGCGTAGTATACATTTGTTTGGAACTCAAGCTAGCATTTTGTTTTCAAACACGCAACTGTCTTTTTGTACTTGTTCTGTTATTACAATTTTAAGTCTCTGTAATTCTTTATATATTTCTTTGATTGTGATACCTGAAGATGTTGATCTATTCAACGAAACTTGTTAACTAGTAGTATCTTTTTAAATATACCATGCCATATTTTTATCTCTCGATAATATTCATTAAAGCTTTTTTGAATAATATTCCTACCGAGTAAAAATGAATTCTGAAAAAAAAAAAATAATAATATATATATATATATATATATATTTTTTATTTTATTTTTTTCCTCTCTTTTTTTTTTCCCGCGTAGCACATTTGACTTTGTAAGATGTTCCTTTTGCTTCGGGTTGGCGGCACATTTAGCTTTATTTACTTAATCAATCACCCGATCCCTGTTCGTTATTCTAATCTTTTTTAAATCATACTAAAAAGAAATGAGGCTATTTTTACATTTTCAATGAACCTAAAACCGAGCCCTCTCAATTCCTATTTACTTCAATCTTAGAAGACTCCTAAGTGGACTTCAGAGAGAGAGAGAGAGAGAGAGAGAGATCTTCCTTTCTTTCTTACACGGTGAAGAAGATGCGTATTTGGTTGGAAATCCCTAGGTTCGAATCCAGTGTAGGACGCGAAGAATCTTTACAAAGGCTTTTCAATTGAAGGTGAGTTAGCAGATCTCATAGGGGAATGCCAGAGTGTTTTACCTTCAGGAATATTTGGTTTTCATCAGCAAAAAAAAAAGGCAAATCGGCCACAATGAACAGCCATAATGCACTGACCTCAAAGCGCCTTGGTTGTATCGACGGTAATTCATAATAATGACAATCACAACTGCTCTGTCTCTCTCTCTCTCTCTCTTAATGAAAGGCTTTATCGAAATCAAAATGAATAATATATTGTGGCTATTGTCATATCAGTTTCTGTAGTGACCCCTTCAAAAAAACACGCAAGTTTGTAACCGCTGATATCATTATTATTTACGTAATCACTTCCAGGGAGTCCAAAGAGAACTCATCGAGGGAGGGCACCTACAACTATTCGTCTCCACCACTCAATCCACCAACTGCAACGAGCCGCAACTACACCAACGCCATCTACCGCTCACCACCAGTATTTTAACAAATAATCATAAACATCCATGCCTACGGTGGGATTCGAACCCGCAGCCCTTTGACTAGAGAGCGGATACGCTAACCCCTCGGCCGGCTATCCCCTTACCAAAGTTTTTTTACTGCGCTATTAAAAATGGTCCATTATAGGATTATATAGGATAAGATTCATCTAACATCCACATTAAATGTGGATGTTAATGAATTTAGATGAATTAGATGAATTTTATCTCCCGGTGTGAAACCACCATCTTCCTAATTGGATATCTGAAATGATTTAAAAAACAAACGTGAAAGGCAGCGAATTCTTCATAACTTTACTAAGTAAAAATAACAATAAAAAATAAAATAAAATAAAATAAAAAACTCAAAAGTCCGAGTCAGAAGCATCTATCTCACCCGGAGATAATGGCCAAGGTAACCCGAAAAAGCAACACCACTGTCGAGAAAGGAAAAAACAAACAAAAAAACATGGAATACAGGGATGTTATAACTTGGCCATGCAGAAGAAGTCAAGAAATCAAGACGGCAATCCGTAGTTAACATGCCATGTAATTCTGAGGAAGAACCAATTCCTCCCCCAACCCGCACACACAAACATCGTTTTGTGAAAATAATGGAAATTCTCTGAGACCATCAATCTCCTAAAGTGGCCAACAATGAACAGTGTTCATCAGTGTTAAGTACCATTAAGGAAGATGCAGTCATCATACTCTCCTTACGGACGATGATTGCGCCTCTTGTAATGGTACGTGGATCAGCAGGTGCACTGGAAAGACCACTCTCCACCATAGACAGCTTTGTTCTCCGTCTATAACAAGGAGGGATCTGCTGACACCTGTGTGAACCTTGAATGGACCAGTTATTCCATAATGGAAATAGGAACAGCTTCGTAGGAAACATTCACGACCACATTTTTAGCCTAAGAAATGGAGCTAAATGAATGCCCCTTACATGACATTCTTACAAAAATAGCTAAATGAGGTGTTTTATTTCTACTGTTTTCGCTTCTCTGCGCAACGCTCTGTTAGGAGACTATTTATTTATTACAAAGAAATCAAAATAACATCTGTTTATACAGGAAAGGCGCTTTTATCCGTTCTGGGATTTGGTAATTTTACTAGAAGTGTCCCTTTATAAACCTTCTGATGTTCTGGAGAACCATGCGCGAGGGTGATGGGATTCATTGTTCGTCCACCTATTCTAGGGCGTGTTTTCAATATGCAAATATTGC
The DNA here is from genome assembly GCF_054136105.1 of Typopeltis vanoorti. NCBI lineage: Eukaryota > Metazoa > Arthropoda > Arachnida > Uropygi > Thelyphonidae > Typopeltis > Typopeltis vanoorti. Next base: position 61,635,918 of record NC_143551.1, read on the forward strand.
AGAACCAGGATAGGTCTGCAATATTTGCAGAACTATCCTGGTTCTGCAAAAGTCCCTATGCACTGGAAGTATGGAAGAAAGATCATCACAGCTTCTTTATCGTCTATGTCCCCAATAATACCTACATAATACCTACCGGCGTAGTAGGTTCTTCACATCTCTGGAACTCTTCTTTTATGAAGCACAACATTTCATTACACCACGAGACTGGAACTGCATCGAAGATGCCCAAATGACGAGGTGGCTGGAAACAACAGTTCTGGTATCGTGATGCTAAGCAACTGCAGCTCTGTTGTGATAATCTTGATTTCCTTGATATCCAGAGGCCGCAAAATCCATGCACAGTTGTTATGTTGAAAAGAGTGAATAACTGTTTGCAACTCAAGGATACCCTGTTGCTTTAAATATCATTTGATATGTTTGTATGCTGTTTTTGTTACCCGGATTCCATCTAAAAGATAACTCATTAACCTGGCTTATAGTTTTCTTCGCATCAATGACACACGATCTGCCCAACAATATTTGACGAACACAAGTCTTCTCAAATGCTTTGGTTAAGCTGAAATAGCATAAAAATGACCAATTCTTTTTTCTATCAGGAGTTATATGATAGGTATTATGTAAATAATAATGATCAGTGTAGGACTCCTGTGAATGAGTTGTCTGACTCCACAAAGATTTCCATATATTAATAATAGTACCAGGTTTTGTGCATAGAGCAGAGTTACTGATTATGTCATCCTTAGTCCACTCATAGTACTAATGTACAAGTATATAGGTTTGTAGCGTTTTTTCATGGGATCCATATAAACAAATATTATTTGCAAATATAATTTGAGTATTACTGTACAGAGGTCAGGCTCTGTTTTTGTGAGTTGTACATTTGATATGGAAAAATCAAATATCAAATTCCGAGGATAATCATAGTCCTTATAAAGACTGGCTTAAAGGGAATGCTTTTCATCTTCCCCGTTATCTGTAGAGGACAGTGTAGCGATAAGGTGTTATTGAGCTATTAAAGCTCTGATCATGGCAGGAGGGTAACAGCAATAGCCGAGCCCCAGTTAGAACTTCGTTGGCTACAGCATTGCCATCCATTACTCTCCAAGGGTATTAATCACCGCATCTCACGGTCGATTCTTTACACTTCGGGGAATAATCATAGTCATAATTCAATTTTAATATAATTATGATGTGAAAGATTTAAAGGTATGTTTTAAGTTTTAGAAAATTATAAAAAATTGAAATATTTAAAATATTAATTTAAAAATTCTAATTAAAATATAGGAAAAACTATTGTTTTTGATAATTATAAAATAACTGACATTAATTAAATATGGAATAAATAAAAATGTAATTGTTCGAAATGATAAAACAAACATAAATGGAAACGGATTTTTGAGTAATCCACGCATTTAGTTTGGCATATTTTACCTCCTAAATTCGTGACAATTTTCAAACGCGAAGTCCTGTGGCATCCATATTTCTGGGTGGTCTTCAATAAGCAGCAGAGAAAATCAGAATCGAATTCGAAACAGATGTCAGGCCAGTGAAAGTTTAATCAATAAGGTGTTAATAAAAGACGTAAATTTATTTATTCGTATGGAGTTCCTTCCCTTATCTCCCCGTCCCTATTGAGGCGAGTTGAGCCCCTCCCGTGGGGGGGGGGTTAAGTATTTATGGCTGTAAATCCGTGTGGGGCCATTTTGCCTGGAATAGCATGAAATGGGGCCAGTTTGCCTGCTTGCGGGATGAAAAACCCCGGATGAAGTGGGAGGAAAACCCTGCTGTCCACTCCCAAGACCGGCTAACTTAGCTATGGCAGATCCTTAAGCTTCTCACGTGGGCGACGGGAACCGAACCTAGGACACTCCTTCCCCAGGCATATAGTTGCGAAGCGCATAGCCGCTAGGCTAACCGAGCGGACAAATACGTAAATACGAAATCTCTTTTAAACAGTTATGATTGTTTGGAATCACTAATCACTGCCTTGGCAGCTACAACCATGACACCTATATGAAGTTTGTCATCTGCCTCTGCCCAATCAGTTTTTCTATTTTATAGGATAAAAATTTTGATTTTTCGAGGCGGAAAAAATCCTTCCACCTCAGTGTTAAACTAACTTGCTCATCTTACGCATAAGTTGGAACGCTGATATAAAACTTTTTCTCTTCTGCAATGGAATCCGAACCCAAGTCTTTGCGACTGAAGAACAAATGTTGCTTTATCTTTGCGATTGCACTACGGAAACGTCATTATCGCAATTGTGTTCTTTAAAGTAATGAGAGGGGGGGGGGGAACCCTTAGAACTGATGGTAGCAGCATACGACATAGTATGGAACACACATGGAAAGAAGATGAACTTAGGAATCATCTTCCAAACTTGGGAAGTTGATTCTATGTTGACATACACCAAAAAAGGTGGATATAAAAATAAATAAATAAATCATTGTTGATTGTTTCGTATGAAGGTTATGGACTGCAATTATGAAGAATTTTGGCTAGCATAAAAATTATAAAAGACGTGTATTTCCACCGAAAATTTTGTTACTTCCTAAAATTGCAGTTTCACTTGAAGAATTGAAGATTTCCAAGGGGAGGTTCCCATTCAAGAAGTGATAAAAAAAAAAAAGATGAATTTTTAATTCCAGAAAATGTTTTAAGGTTCTCGACCAGATTTGGGATTGAGGAGAGAAAGATTTAAGACAATAAAGAAAGTGTGTTTTGCAATAGCATCGTTGTATAGTGAGTCATTCATTATCAGGGTGTAGATAGTTTTATAGAGATATTCATTACATATAATTTTGTATTATTTTTCTCCCATTTTACCACTAGAATGATTCAATTGATAGTAAAATTGATATGAAAACATAAAACCGACATCCATAAAATTAAGTCTCCTACTGAATGACTAATAATAATAATAATAATAACAATAATTTTTATTAACAATAATTTTAATACTTTATTATGTCTGATAAATTACATGCTTATAATAATAATATTTTTTAACCACCGTTTATTATCTTTCAAAGAAATTACATGAGTGTAGGATACATTTTGTTACATGTTATTAAAATTATTATGATTAGGACAATATAATGCTATAATTAATGTTAAAGTTAATAGTAATCCTAAATGCATTTATTTCACTTTTCACAATAATATTGTTTTTTTAAATAGAATACAACTACAATGAACAATGAAACTTGACAATTTTCAACTTTACAATTCTGTACTAACCATGTGTACAATTTGGTACAAAAATTTTGTATCACTTTACTTTCAGGTTTTTCATTGTAGTTATAGTCTATTTAAAAAAAATATATATACAGGGTGTTCGGGATAAATTTGACATATTTATAATTAATTATATTTTTCCGTACACTTCTCTTCATTTAAAAGTTTGGACCCTTCTTCATTCATATACAAGATGTCAGAAAGAATGAATAGCTGGAACCCACCTGAATCATGGAAGAGAATAACTTGTATCATGATGATTCGTGCCCGCCATCAAAATAAGGATATTACGACTGCTGCCCAATGCTCCCTGAATACAGTAAAAACAATCAGGCATGAACTAGAGACTTGCAATGGTGACTACGAGGATGTAGCAAGAAGAAAGATCCCTAGCAGACGATCTGATTGCGTTCGTACAGCAGAATTCCTCGCAAATCTGCAGGAACAGGTGTTGAAGAACCCTGGCATTGGAATTCGGGCTTTGTTCGTGGAGTTGCTAACTGTAGTCAAGCCCTGGATAACAAGGGTAGCCAATGGTAGGCCGTATGTATGGCAGCAGGATTCGGCCCCTTGCCACACCTCTGGGAAAAGTCAAAAGTGGTTGTCTGAAAATTTCTACGACTTCACCAGTCCAAATGTTTGGCCTCCAAACTCCCCAGACCTTAACCCCATGGATTATTTTGTATGGGGCGCAGTTGAAAAAGACACCAATCGCACTTCCAGTAATACAAAAGCCCAGTTAATGGATAAAATTAAAACAGTTTTTGCGGCCCTTCCCAGGGAGACTGTAGCATCAGCTTGTTCGAGGTTCCGAAGCAGAATTGAAGCTGTGATCGATGCTAATGGTGGTTATTTTGAGTAAATCTTGTTGATAGTATTGTAATTAACTCTGCCTGTAATGTTTTTTTGTCAATTCATTAAATTTAATAGATACAAAGAAGATTTTCTTTTTCCTTACGAAACTGTCAAATTTATCCCGAACACCCTGTATATATTTATATGAAGAGAATTTAATGACTGAAACCGAGAATAATTGTAAGGTTTTAATGGTATAACACACTACTAGTTTCGGCTTTTGATAGCCTTCTTCAGGTGTCTTTAAAAAATAGGAAACAGCATTAAAAACACTGAAGCTTAAGAAAATTGAGAAACACAGGAAAAAATTGCAGTACATAATTAGCATGAAAAAACGTTGTAGTTACATTTCAGTTGTTCTTTCAATCGTGGCATTGTTTGGCGAGTGCGTGCATGCAGTCTCTCGTGAACACCAATACTGAACAACAGCAGAATGGCTATCTGGGAGGTTGTTGCTCAAATTATTATTTAAATGTCTATGATTAAAGATGATTTCTCTGGACTCCACAACTTTTCTTTCAAACTCATCATGGCAACGACAGATGTTTTTGGATCTATCCCAGCAGACTGAATGACCCTGGTGTTCATCATCAGGATTATTAGAGAAAAGAACATGACTAGACAAGGCACTGCGCGTGTTGTTTTGTAAGAAATGCCTCTCTTATGCTCCTCTATACGTAATTCAATAGATCTATCTGTTTGACCAAAATAAGGGATATCACAGTCACACCATATCTTGTACACGCCAGTATATTTCAGATGATGATGATGAGGCTTCAGATGGCTTACTAGAGAGCGGATTTTTGGAAGTGTAGTAAATAAAGTCCTGATGTTGTATTTCTTAAGAACTCTAGCTAATTTTTGAGAAACTGAACTGGTGTATGGGATAGAGATATTACCCTTAATATTGGTTATTTCTTCAGTGCGGTAGCTAGGAGGATCTAGAAGGAGTTTTTTAATGGTTCTATCAGAATATCCATTTTGTCTAAAGACATACAAGAGGTAATTAATTTCTTTTTGTAGTTCATCCGGGTCATTTAGAAGAGAGCGTGCTCTATGTCCTAAAGTAGAAATAGTTCCACGTTTTTGTGAAGGAAAATGATGGGACTAACTATGAAGATATCTATTAGTGTGTGTAGGTTTTCTATACATTGAAATTCTAAATTTTCAGGAGCAACGGGACAATTTTATATCCAGGAAAGGTAGGGAATTGTCATATTCAAGTTCAGTTGTGAACTTTATATTAGGATGTTGATTATTGAGATGATCAAGAAAATTCATGAGAGAATTGTGGCCCTAAATAATAAAAATGTCATCCACATAACGTTTCCAAAGTTTAGGTTTAAACGAGAAGGATGATATAGCTTTTGTTTCAAAATCCTCTAAATAAATGTTTGCAAGAATAGGGGATAAAGGATTGCCCATCGCTAGACCTTGGTTTTGTTTGTAGATGGTGTCTTGATATCGAAAGTAACCAGACTTAATACAATGGGTCAGTAAAGGAAACATTTTTTTGGATAATTTGTCTTTTAGTAATTCAGTACTTCTTCTGTAGGGACATCTGTAAATAAGGAAACTATGTCAAAAGTAGCTATGATGTCATTTTTGTTCATAGTTATATCCTTATATATATATATATATACTAGGGGCTCCGCCCCTGACGCCTACGGCCCCCCCTCCCCGAGTTCCGGACTGGTAGGCCGGTTCTCCTTGAATTCTGATGACTCGAAAAGGGGTTCCGTTCCCCCCCCCCCCGGCGCCTATGGCGCCCAACCCCCCCGAGTTGCGGACTGGAAGGCCAGTTCTCCTTGAATTCTAATGAATCGAATTTTGAAGACTCGACACTCAGGGTAGCCCTGAGTTTCAAAACGTTTCAAATAACTTGATAAAAAACGTGACACGAAAACGTGCACACAAAAACGTTACAAAAAAAACTTATCATTTTATACTATAGAATAGATATATATATATGAGAAATAATATGTACAAAATGCATGTACTTAATGAAATGAAATGTACTTAATTCTTTATAAATATAAATATACATTAAAAAACTAACTAAATATTTATCCATTGTATTTACATACGGATTGGCACGAATGTACATTCAGTTCGCTGTACAATGCAGTAATACTACACAGAGTTCAATGGTAACAGTAATAATGGGATGATTTTATATTTACGTACATAATGTTTCTACATTTTGTCTCTTGTGTTTTTCTTTCAATGTTTTTTTTTTTTAAATAGATTCTGTATTTATTTTTTATTAATATTTTTATGTGTGTTGGAGCAATGTCTTTTAATCGATATAATTTGCTTTTTATTATCCTGAGTTTGTTGTGTAGGTAGTTTATATGGCTATTCCAATTTTGGTCAGCATCGAAGTGAAGTCCGAGATAGCGGGTTGTGTGATGGTTGTAGTTTTAGGATCAGCGCTTTGTGTATAAGATGACGGATGTTGGATAGTGAGATTATAATAATAATTTGACATATTTTAGGATAGACCCCCCAGCAAAATTTCATTAAAATTCGTCCATCCATGTCCGAGATATTTAATGCATAAAAAAAATACAGAAATTTACTCCCTTTGTGACGTCATTGGAACGAGAAAAATTTTATTAAACGGTAATTTGTAGCATTTGCCAGTATATCAGACTGTATACTTCGATTGCTTTTCTAAAAAAAAAAAAAAGTGTGCGAAATCTCGCATAATTACAAGCCTAATTATTTTCATTTGCACACAACATTCACCTTAGAAATATTTTGCAAACTCAAAGAACCGTGTTGTCCTTAAGTTATATGCATATTCAACCACTAGCTAACATCCTTTTACCAAGTGAAGCTGAAAATAAAAGAGAAGAAGAAGTAAACTGATTTATTTTAGATTCTTCTCTGCGAAAACCATCAGCAATTTAAAACACATAAACAGACGAAGAGCAACGAAGTACGCATCACTGTACAAATATTCATAAAGGAAGGCTTAAGATTTTTTGAATTTTAATTCTCTCTTGAAATAGACATGCTCGTGTTTACCAAAATGTTTATTTGATTAGCGAGAAATAAATGAACAGAAAGCAGAAGAGATGTTTTCTTTATGCTTATTTCGGATCAGGCATATCGACTGCTTCAGTTGTTATCTTTCAAATGAATTTTCGATGAGTTATTTGGTAGAAGTGGATTTCTTTTATGTTTCAAATTCTCAACAGTCGAAAAGAAGTCTGTCATTATTCGTAAATCGCATGCGTAAGTTTCATTTAAATCGGAACTAATTTAAAGATATTTTAATGGAATATTGTTTATCAATCTTAGTATACTGGTACG